>NW_015539933.1:399112-402764 GCF_001515605.1 Sinocyclocheilus anshuiensis
CAATTTCAATATCAATAAAAAATAATACTAGCCTAAGTAAAAATAAGCTTACTGAAGACAAGTAAACAGTCACAAATTAGGCTACAACAGAACAAAGATCATACAAAAATTGCCTACTTGAAAAACTTAAAGCATTGAATAATAAATATATTGTATAAAGAAAATGTGCAAATAGACTGAAAAGTCTTCACTGTATAAATTCAATATACATTTATTCTTATTTATTTTACAAAAGTGATTCCGTCAAAGACCGTAAGTGATTTTCTTTCTGATGTTTGATTTACATTATTGACACAAATGGCAACAGCAGCTACATTAGGCTGCTTTAGAGGAATAGTTCACCCAAACATTCTGTTGTTGTTCTAAACCTGTATGAGATTTCTTCTGCTGCTGAACACAAAAGAATATATTTGGAACAATACTGGTAATCAGACAGTTGCTGGGCCCCCATGACTTCCATAGTATGAAAAAATACACTATTGGAGTCAATGGGGACCAGAAACTGGTTACAATCATTCTTCAAAATATCTTCTTTTATGTTGAGGAGAACAAAGAACTTCATAGAGGTTTTGAACAATTTGAGTTTAAGTATTGATGACAGTATCTTCATTTTTGGGTGAACTATCCTTTTAAAGGGGTCATATGATGCGATTTAAAATTTTCGTTTCTCTTTGGAGTGTTACAAGCTCTTGGTGCATAAAGAAGATCTGTAAAGTTGCAAAGACTAAAGTCTCAAATCCAAAGAGATATTCTTTATAAAAGTTAAAAGTCAACCACGCCTACCTAAAACGGCTCGTTCTTACACACCCCACATGTCTACGTCACGATGTGGGAAGATTTGCATAACGCCGCCCAAATGTTCACACAAAGAAAGAAGAACAAAGAAATTCATACAGGTTTAGAACAACTTGAGGGTGAGTAAATGATGACAGTATTTTCATTTTTGGGTGAAGATCATATAATGCCAGGATCTCATATAACCTAGGCCTACTACTACACATGCTTTATCTTTAACGTTTAACGTTCATGTAAGACACAACTGACTGTGTTAACGAGGATACTCGCAAAAACTGGCATTTTGACACATAACTAAGCACAAGGCGCAAAAAAGAACTCAAGTTTAGTCAGGCGCTGTACGAGCAGGTGCGCGCCGCGCGTATCAGGCTGAAACCGTCTTAACGCGTGCATTTACCAACAATAATTCTGCCGTGCTGCTTAATGTTTATTTATTTATTTATTTATTTGTTTGTTTATTTATTTGTTTATTTATTTATTTATTTATTGTGGAAACCATGATTCTTTAATGAATAAAAAAATAACAGCATTTATTAGAAATAAAAATCTTTGTTACATTATAAATGTCTTTACTGTCACTTTTGATTTGATTTAAAATGCATTCTTGCTGAATAACAGTATTAATTAAAAAAAAAGTCTTACCCCAAACTTTTGGATGATAGTGTATACCTTGTTTATATTATGTAGTATCTGAAGTACCATGTTAATATTGATGATACCACGGTGCAAGGATGCATGGTATTACCATTTGACACCATCCTTGTACCACAGTACTACCTCAGTATGCTTTGTAAGGATATCTCTCATTCACCTCTCATCTTCCACTCCTCACCTTGCCTATCATTTTCACCCACCCACGCAAGCTACCCAAATGTCTTCCAATCCTTAGGCCTATTCTCTGTGTGTGTGTGTGTGTGTGTGTGTGTGTGTGTGTAACTTGAGGTCGACTGGGCATATTGACCCATGTCTCATTAAAGACCTGGTCTCAGTCTTTAGCCCCCGGGAAGGGCAGACAGTCACTAGCACACAAACACACACACATAAAAGGGAGAAAGAACAGAGGGAGGGCGGGAGGGAGCGCAGGGGTCAAGGCCAATGAGGAGGCCTTCGGCAATGTTTATGAGTCTGTTGCCTGTGATTCAGGCCTGTGAGTCACACACACCACTGTGTACACACTCTAAACACACCACCTGCTTCAGTCTTGCACACACTGCATAATGAGCCAACTTTTTGAGTTAATTAGTTTAGAGAGTCACTAGTTCTCTGACTTTCAGTTCATTTATAAATCTCATTCTATGTTGTAAACAGTGGACCTATTTTCATGGGTAACATCTGTCCATTATGTAGCTTTTCTGAGGCTTTAGACTCAGATTTGCAAACATTTAATCATGTCTTCTAAATTAAAACTCTGACAAGCCATCTTTTAGGCAGGAGTCCTTCTGAAAGTTATTTTACAGGCAGATATTCCACATCTGGAACTGCTAAAGATTCCTCGCATATCTGAAGAAATATTACTCAGTCTTTGCTGAATGAATAGCTATTCTCATCACTAGCGACTGAGAGCACTGTAAATTAGACGCTTAAGCTATATGGATGTTGTTGCAGTAACAAAATATAATAAATTGCATTTATAGCACTTTTCATAGGGTCCACAAAAAATAGTTTTGTTCGATGGGTGTTTTTTCAAATGCAAGCACTTTTGGACTTTTAAGAATAAAACACATTTTCAAACTTTATTTAGTTTATTAAGTTTAAATTTAGTTTATTTAAATAGTAACGATATTGTATACTGTATATACAATAGATGCATCACAAGAGATAATTTTGTATTTTGTTCCTCTGAACCTTCATGAGTAAATGTAATTTTCACCACATCTGAAATAATTGATTCTGTGGTTGAAATGACATTGTAAACACTTTTGAAATAAAATGGTATTGCTAATGCTAGCATTTTACAAATATACACAATTACAAAATATTTTCACAATATTCTGTTCGCAAATTTACCTTGATTTTATTGTTTTCTTCTTCATGTCACATGTACAGTACAAACCTATACAGAAATTACATATATTGACCTATATCAAGAGTAATATTGCCATTTATTTTACCTATATGAGGCGATATATATACTTTCCACATATGTACATTCTCTGGATAATAACATACATAAAGTCCTATAGTAAAAAATTTGTATATGCACATATGCTAATAATATCTATATGCTGATTTTTTCCATATTGTATAATATTGTAAAACATCATATGTACAATAAATCTGTATGTTTTATTTGTTTTTGTAATAATTTTAAAAAATTTATATCTCCTATATTTACTATATAGTTAATATATGCAATTTTTTTCTAATTTCTAATAGGTTTTATTTGATTTTGATGACATACAGGTGCATCTCAATAAATTAGAATGTCGTGGAAAAGTTCATTTATTTCAGTAATTCAACTCAAATTGTGAAACTCGTGTATTAAATAAATTCAATGCACACAGACTGAAGTAGTTTAAGTCTTTGGTTCTTTTAATTGTGATGATTTTGGCTCACATTTAACAAAAACCCACCAATTCACTATCTCAACAAAATAGAATACTTCATAAGACCAATAAAAAAAAACATTTTTAGTGAATTGTTGGCCTTCTGGAAAGTATGTTCATTTACTGTACATGTACTCAATACTTGGTAGGGGCTCCTTTTGCTTTAATTACTGCCTCAATTCGGCGTGGCATGGAGGTGATCAGTTTGTGGCACTGCTGAGGTGGTATGGAAGCCCAGGTTTCTTTGACAGTGGCCTTCAGCTCATCTGCATTTTTTGGTCTCTTGTTTCTCATTTTCCTCTTGACAATAC
>NW_015539933.1:403320-404430 GCF_001515605.1 Sinocyclocheilus anshuiensis
CCATTGTAAGTCCATTGTCCATTGTAAATAAATTCAATTAAACCTTAAAACCATAAATAGGAAAAAAAAAAAAACTAAACTGCCGACATCAAGCATGCTAGAAGGCAAGCAGAATATTCACAAAAGAATGGATTCTTTTCATATTCTTTAGCTCTGTACAGACAAAGTAGGAATTGTAGACAGCAAGCGATTGATACACTCTGCTATTTTGCTGTAGAGAGAGAGTGGAAGAACATTCGTATTTGTAAGGCCAAAAAAACGAAAGACAATAACACACAAAGACACGGATCATTAAAGAAAGAGACAGAGAGAAAGTGATATGTGGAGCAGACTGTAGCGCTGGGGTCAGGAGAGCATTATCCTCCAGTCATCTGAATAGACAACGTGACACAGGAAAAATCCACGCCCTTATCACCGGCAGCCATACTAAATTACCGGATGTGCTCTTAGATAATACTTACCTTGTGAACTTCTCAGGTCTTCTTTGCTTAGAAAATCTCTAGCAGGCCAAAAAGGAGTGTCACATTCAGATCTGGGAAAGCCCTTGAATGCTTTATTTGTGTTTTGCGATTGTTTCCCAATGCTATGGAGTTAGCCTGACCTATTCTCAACTGTTTCAGGGGCTGCAAATTCCACTTGTTGCAACCACAGAGCTCCGGAAAAATGAAAAGAAACATTCTGTCTCCCGTGATCATTTTCACAGTGAAAGTTTCAAGTGAATTATTCAGCGAATAACAGAATCAAATTCAGACTTTTTACTTGTTTCTGGGAAGTTGGTAAGTTGATTTACTTTTAAGAGCACATAAACGGACACTGAGAGCTTGTATAATACAGATGACTCAATGAAATCCTTTGGGAGTCGTTGAGGTTTATTTTTAGGCCTGTGGCCGTGTCCGGCTTGTTTCTCAGTGAATTGTCGGTGTTGATGATTGTAAGAGGGGGTAAATGAGGGGATGTGTGGACGTGAAGACTTGCTGGAACTTTCTGTAACAAAATGGAGAGGTGTTTTGAGTTGTTTGACATGAAGAAAGTGTGCATATGAGCGTACAGTGGGTACGGAAAGTATTCAGACCCCCTTAAATTTTTCACTCTTTGTTATATTGCAGCCAT
>NW_015539933.1:404574-406694 GCF_001515605.1 Sinocyclocheilus anshuiensis
GAAAAATTGAAGGGGGTCTGAATACTTTCCGTACCCACTGTATGTCTGAACTGAACTGTGGAGTGTCACACTTTTAGACAAATATGGTCACATGTTACATCTGTCACATGGGTAAATGTTGCAACAGGGATTCGTTTTATCCGACAGTGGGTTCGCAGACACAAAACTATAAACATATCAGCTGCTTTCAGGGTTAGTTCCCAGACAAGTTCAAGTCTGTGTCTTTTCTGTTCTAAACACTTGAGAAACAATGAGAAGGCGTCACTGGAGCAGCCCGTGACGCTCAGGAAGTTTTCCTTCCCTTTATTTTCACTCCTTTTTCCTCTTCGGCTTCAACCCCGTTCAGAGCCGCCGTTTCCCCCTCCTCGTGTCATTTCCCATCTGCTCTGAGAGAGAACGCAGGCTTGTAGTTTATCAGCAGGTCAAATCTGATTAAAATGAACAGGATCTTACGAATTAAAGACCTAATAATAGTATGTGTTGTGGTTGGTATAGCTGGCAAAATTTAGGAAATAAGTGAGTTTTCATGCTGTTTCATTTCCACTCACGGTGGTGTAATATGGATCTGTTGTTCCTCATACTATACGCTTTTGGTTGTTGATGTCTGGATAAATACATTCTTATGCAATAAACTTGGGTTTGACTATGTGGGTGTATCCGTTTTAATAAATGTAAAGGTGTGCCCAGGTGTTCGTGGGCTGTGCATAGTTTTGGTATTGTCATGCAACAAAAGTAATTTCCTGCTTTTGAGAAGATCCCATAAATCATATAAATATGAATGTTAAATATAAGATAGTTGAAGATCGTCTGATTTTCAATTTTGATTAATATGTGCCATATTAATGTTTTTCATTGAATTTAATTTATTAATTTATTATTTTTTATTATTATTTTATTTTTTATTTTTTTTGGGAACATTGAAGCCTAGACAGAAACGTGGATATTGGATATGCCCATGGAGTAATATAAGATAGTTGAAGATTGTCTGATTTTCAATTTTGATTAATATGTGCCATATTAATGTTTTTCATTTAATTTAATTTATTAATTTATTTTTATTTTTTATTTTTTGTTTTTTTGTTTTTTTTGGGAACATTGAAGCCTAGACAGAAACGTGGATATAAAGGAAGCCCATGGAGTCCGATTCAATATCTCTTAAGTGCACTTTGTGGACCACAAATAGAGGCCTTTTCTTTATTGCTCTGGTTGAACTTGCTTGCAGACACATTTTCAGGAATTGTTTGTGTGTTCTCATTCTAAAATGTCATAAATAGTTTCTATTAATAAGCAGTTTCTATTAGTAGTCTTATTCCAAGTCTGCCTCAAGGAATCTTTATTACGTCCTACCGATGTCGCAAGACTTTCAGGCTTTTTTGCCAATATCCATGTTCAAACATGTTGAGGATCCACTCTGAAATGGCATGAAACTGAGTATGCCGTTTTGATTAAAGGGGTCATATGACGTTGCTAAAAAGAACATTATTTTGTGTATTTGGTGTAATGAAATGTGTTTATGCGGTTTAAGGTTCAAAAAACACATTATTTTCCATATACTGTACATTATTTTTTCTCCTCTATGCCCCGCCTTTCTGAAATGCGTCAATATTGGCCGAATACCTCAAGCGTGTGACGGCAATGTTACACCCCTACCATACTGTAATGCCCTGTCCAGCCGGAGCGACGAGACAAAAACAATAAAACCCATTATAAACGAGGCATTTGTTGCATCCAGTGGGGACATCATTACGGATTATAACTGTCTTTTTTTTTGCATCGCGCCGCTTAAACATAAAACCATGTCTGCATTTGTGATCGGAGAAATGACAAACAACAAGCGCTACTCTACACTGCTCAAAACTCGCACAATGAAACACACAGCATCACACACGGTGGGCTAGAGTGAGCGGAGGCCGGTGGCCTAGAGTGAGCGGCGGCAGGCTAGAGTGAGCGCAGGCCGGCTTGAGTGAGGAATGGCCAGCGGGCTTGAGAACGGTGCGGCCGGCGAGCTTGCGGGACTTCGCTTCGTCCACGGTGAAAGCCGATCCGGTGATCCACAGCGCGAAGTTAATGTATTTCCTCAGCGACCAGCACGGATCAGCTCTAGGCATGACGAAGCGGAT
>NW_015539933.1:406736-411067 GCF_001515605.1 Sinocyclocheilus anshuiensis
AAAATAATGTGTTTTTTTAACCTTAAACCGCATAAACACATTTCATTACACCAAATACACAAGAAAGGAAAAATTTAAATCGCATCATATGACCCCTTTAAATCTAGTATATTCAAATATAGCATAGTTATTTTTTCATCATCTAGCTAATGTTGCTGGTATTTTTTTTGTGGAACACAGAGTGAAGCTATTGTATGACTTCAGAAGTGGTCACTATGAACATGTTATAAGGTGAAGATCAAAAGTATGTGAAAAATTTTTTTTAAATAACTTTTTTGAGTGTGTTCCACAAAACAAAAACAGCATGTGTTTGTCCATATGTGTTGTAACATAAACATACTCTAACAAAGGCTCCTCAGGGAGTCGTGCTTACAATCTTCATAACTATCCTAAATCAAAACTGTGTTTCCAAGTATTTGTCAGTGCCATGAGCTGAACATCCTGTTCACGTTTTCTCAAAAATGTATACACAGATATGATTTATAAAACACAAAAAACATACATGTTGATTCTGCTTCACATTTTCCCGCGAGCATGAGGCAGCACCGATTATTGCTCTGAATTATGGGACACATCCTGCAGCCCAGACGAGAGTATCCTGGTGTCAACCACCACCATCCTGTATTTTGTCAAACAAAATCTGCTCGTTCCTCTCTGATTGCATACTTATGTTCCCTCTTCACTAAAAAAAAAAAAAAAGCCTGAAGCGATGCAAAAGTTTGTGCAACGTCTTCCAGCATTCCAAACAGTGTCCTTGGACTCACCCAAAACCCTTCCCCTTAAAAATAAATGAAGAGAGGAGGAGGCATGGAAAGAATCTCTGCTTAACTAAGTGATGACAAAAATATGTGATAATTAGGCCTGTCCCACAGTAAATCCACCATAAGGCATGCTGAGTTCATCGTCTGGCCTTCTCACGTCCACTTTGAGCTCCCTAAACAATACAAATGTAGGAATAAAGACTTTTTGCTTTGTTTGTTTATGCGTGTGGGAGTGAAAGAGAGAGTTTGAGGGAAATAGTGCAGACTTGGTTAATTATGCTAGTGTGAAAAGTAGCAGTCGGATGCCTGTAAGCAACACTGCCAAGAAAGCATGAAAGATCATTATACTGTTATACTGATACATTATACTATACACATATTCTGTATGTATATATAGGAATAAAATGCATGAATGCAAATCAGACGAAACCAATCCTTTTTCCTTGCTCTTCAAAGTAGTACATCAATCCCAAACCTGATTTCCCTTGCAAATCTACGTGAAAATGCATATAACATGTTAAGTTCAGGAAGTTTTTCCAACAATAGGAGTAAAATTAACTGGAAAATGCCATTTCACCCACCTGTTCTGCCCTTGGCAGAAAGATTGCAAAACTTGATTTATTACATTTACATAATTGTTTTACTCATAAGGTGTTTTCATCAGTGGATATAAAACACATCAGACAGGTTATTGTGCATAACAACCTTGATGAATAGTTTTTGTTTATGAGTGTAAAGGGTGATTCATTTCACCTATGAGATAAAATTAATATTTTATAACAGGACAAATAGCTTTCTGAGCCTACATGCTTGTCTGTTGGAGTGAAATCACAAGCTGCACACAATGAGTCTGACAGTAATCTAAGCAAAAGACCACATCACTTTTGTTCCACTATAACACTGAGCATTCCAATAATAATCCATTTAAAAGCCTTGGTTTTGTTAGCATTGTAATGAAGGCCATTTATCTCTTTTTGTATGCGCACCTTTACAGATGAAGCGGCGATCATTCAGTCACGAGGGCCTGATTTCACAATACTTGTGCATTGCATCACAGGCTTGGCATGAAGGATTACCTTGTGACTTCTGTGCTGAAATCAGAATTCCAATGTTGTCACCTCTTCAAAGTCTTTTTAAGGGAAATTGTTAATTTATTATGACAGTTTATAGGTTATTCAGGTAGAGGGGGTGGCAAACCATCCTGAATTCAACATTGTTTGCCTACACGGTGACAAAATTGGGGCTTTTTACTTTATTTTTGTGAGAGGAGGGGAAACAAAATAAGATTATGATGATTACATTTGCCTAATCTGTATAATTGTCAGAGTAAGGTTTTATAAAGTGGCTAGGAATTTGTAACCCAGTCTAATTATTTTTCACTCTGAGCCAGAAACTAGGCTATATTTGTTTGTTTTCTTCTTTCTTCTTCTTTTTTGTTAAAGCCTATTGTTATTATTGTAGTTTGAAATGTAACATTAAAATAAGATTACAAATGTCATAGCTTGTATTAAAAGACTTGAAAGGCACAGAACTGTAGGAATGACCCAGTAGTAATACAGCAACCTACAAATCACGGCTCTTTCATTAGTCGAGATTTCATCACTCTGATTGGCCAGTGAGACTGACGTCACGTGACGTCACCGAACTCTGTCTAACTTTTTTAACTTGACAATAAGAGAAGCGTCGCATTACAACAACCGCGTTTCCACGAGAAAGTAGTCGAAGATGATTCGGTTCTGACAGGCCGTCAAACATTGGATGTACTTTGATTTGTGTTGTCATTTGTTTTTTTAATAGTTAACATTGTTTCCGGAGTGTAAAAGAATCAACACGTAGTTGGAAAAGTCGGTAAAACACGCCATCCTTTACAGGATGGATAAATCCACAACGATGAAAGTCATGGTAAGAAATCTCACGGGTATTGTTGGGGGTCGTTTTTGTTAAACCGTGCATATTTTTCAGAGTATTGGATACTTTCGTTGTTCATCTGTGTTTGTCGCAAACATGGATATGACTGTGAATTCCTGGTGTGAGCAGTCATAACGCTTTGAATGTTACGAAGCCAGTGTCTATGATTATGCGTTACTCGATCAGACTTTTCGATGCATATCACGTGTATTTTATTATAAACGTGCCCTTGTTTTTTTTTTTTTCTTTAATAACATTTCGATCAATTTAGTCATTTTTCTGTTTTAATCTGATGTGAAAGGCTTGTATTATCGCATAAATGAAAGTGGATAGTGAACAAACTGAACTGGCCATACTGGCCGCTGATATTTTTTATTGTGGTTCAGAGTTCAGAACGCTAAAATATTTACAAATATTAACATGGTGTCAGGTTTTTATATTGAGTTTTGATTTCATGACTAATATCAGAAAACCTTTTAATACACACTTTATGAGTAATACAAGTCATGTGTAGTTTTGAAAGACATTGTAGAAATAAATCTTGTACAGTCTCAAAACTTAGTGAGCTGCCTACCTAGGCAACATTTTCCACCATTCAATGCAATGCCAAGAAGTGCTGTCTAGCTAGGTTTTGAGACAGGCATAATGTGTGGTTTCAAGATGTATTTTTTATTTTTTTTTTATTAAAAAAAAAAACTACAGAGATTAAACAACATTACTTTTTCAGGCTAACTATGTGTAGTTTTCGATACAGATTTGATTTCTTATTCATTTCAAATTTTTGACACGATAATGAGTAAAATGATCATTAGGCTCCAACAATAAAAATATGCATTATAAATATGTTATAATTAATAATAATTATATTGATTATTAGAAATAGTAGTAATATATTTATTTATTTCAAATTAATTGCAATATAGATAGATATAAATGTATTTTCATTTATTTAAAATGTGTATTTATTAAGATGCATGTTATTCACTTAAGAATCAATGGCTATTATTATTAAATAATTACATTTTTGCAAATACTATTTTGGCTGCTGATTTTAGAGGCCCAGCAAATAGTAGCAGTGACGTGACATGTGGCCAAGTATGGTGACCCACACTCGGAATTAGTGCTCTGCATTTACCCATCCAAAGTGCACACACACAGCAGTGAACACACACACACCGTGAACACACACCCGGAGCAGTGGGCAGCCATTTATGCTGCGGCGCCCGGGGAGCAGTTGGGGGTTCGGTGCCTTGCTCAAGGGCACCTCAGTCGTGGTATTGAAGGTGGAAGAGAGCGCTGTACATTCACTCCCCCCACCTACAATCCCTGCCGGTACGAGACTCGAACCCACAACCTTTGGGTTATGAGTCCGACTCTCTAACCATTAGGCCACGACTTCCCCTATAGTCGTTCCCCTATATTGGTTAGTAGAGTGGAAATATTGGTTAAAAATATCAGCTGAACCAATTATCGATCATTTCCGCTAGAAAACCAGTTCCCAGACTTCTCTTCTCTTATGAACCTTGCCTTGTGAGAGTTTTCGAAGAGTAGTGCCAGTGTTAAGTTTATTCCATGTTGAAAGGGCCATTCACTGCCCTTCTGTTGGTTTTTCCAGCTCTGCTCTGCCAAAAGTGGCACTATAAAAACGCTTCACTGACTGAA
>NW_015539933.1:411170-416666 GCF_001515605.1 Sinocyclocheilus anshuiensis
AATGCCGAGACTCACCTTTAAAACTTTCCCTAGAGTCTAGAGCCACGCTCGGCTCACACTGTGTATGTTTAACTTAAAATCACACCATTCCATTAAGCAGCGTATTGAAAAACACAGGATGGTTCTTGCATTGAACTTAAGTGTATTTTGTGTAAATACATGTATTATGTAATTATATACTCATATAAAGAAGCAGTTTAATTAGTAAATTAGATAATGAAATCATCAAAGGGAATGTTGGCCATATTAACTAGTAATCTTACAGTAACTGTTACCTCAACAACCTCTCTGTCCCGTAAGTCCCAGGTAAACTCACTCTACTTAGAAGCCCATGTTTGTTTATTGAAATGACAGGGCAGAGATTGTTTGCAACATGACTGTTTATGGACGCTGTAAACTTTGCTAAGTTATGGGTCTGCTCTGGTTGGCTGGTTACTAGATGAAGATAGCTCATCCTTGCCAGTCTGCATAACTCAAACATTCCTGGGCCAGTGAGAGCGGATGGGGAGGGGGTGGACGGAGGCGTACGGCTCCCACTGTAAACTTCCTGTCAACACAGATGGCAGTGACAGGAATCAGATCTTTGTATACTTTCTTTCCACCCACAGTCACAAACATTTTGCATACAATCGAAGCAGGGGTCCCTGCTCTTGAAGTCTTTCCATTTTCTTCCTTTTGTGCGTGGGATAACTTAGGATCACAAACAGATACATGTTGTTTCTTTTCACTTTGTGCACAGATTTCTTTCTCTTTCTCCCCCCTGTCTTGACTTTTTTTGCCCTCTCACACTCCTTCGATGTTATCGGAGTGTGCTCTCCAGGGTGTGGGCATGGACAGGAAGTGTGCACGGTATCTCTCTGAGCGGCTCTGAAATCCAAACAGGACATGTGCTACATACCTCCGGATCCACAAGAAAGACTCCAGAGCGCAGTCGACATCCCGCTGCTCGTTAGGAGCCTTTTAAAGCCACTTTCCACCGTCAGATGTTTATAGAATCCACATTTACGAGGAGACAGGAAGAGAGAAGTTTGCGTGATGCAATTAAATGCAACACTCATTATCAGAGTAATCAGAATGATGTGAATGTGTGGGAGCCTGTGTGTGTTTTAGAAATCGTACCGTATCTGTTTCTTAGTCTATGCTTTAGATTACCCACAATAAACAAGGACCAGAAGTGTTTATACTAAGATGAGAAGCACATTTATCCTGCTCTCAAGCTTTACAGCTATTATGCAAGGATGTTGTTATGTTGATGAGTAGTTGACATGAAATGTGTCAGGGAACTCTCCATTCAATTTTTTATTTTTTTTAGTTTGTAATTAGTATGCATGGAGCTTTTATAAACGTTTAAAATGTGTATATTTTATGTTTTTGTTTTATATTAAATTAGATACATTTTTTGCACAGTGATTTTAGGCTAAAATCATATGTTGATGATATGAGTAGTAGATGTGATGATGCTGCTAATACATTATTTGTCATGCTGAGGGAAATTTGTTTGACATGAAATGCTTCAGGGATGTTGACTTTCATGCAATTTGATGTTACACATCAAAAATGATTTTAAACAGCATTTTGCTCATTCTTTAATAATTGTTATACTTGCAACTTTTTAAAAAAATATTTAAAAATATATAATATATTTTTTTGTAGATTTTAAAAAATTATTTATTATAAGATTTTAAAAGTGCAAATATTCTGTAGTCTCTCAATTAATATAAGTCATATACATACGCAATATATATTATTGCCTTTTTGACTTATTTGGCTTATATTAATTGCATTTTTAAATACTTAAATACTTTATTGTTTAAAAAGTATTTGACCTATTTAAAAGAAAATAGCATAGGACCATTTAAAATGAATAAGTAAGGCAAACACTTGTTTAAAAATAGTGAAAAACTTGGTGGTTACATGACCTAAGATATAGACATTCATAAAAACCTAAAACTTAATGTTAAATAGAGAGATCATACGTTTTTGTGAGTCATAAAATCATGTGCAAAATGTGCAGCTTATTCATCCTCCTTGTGACATATCTTAAAGTCGTGTGGCTTTAAAAGGTTCAAGTAGTGGGAGAAAAAATGAAAGATTATCTGCAGTCGAAATGAAAGCGTCTTGATAGCGTGTGGGTTTGTGGTTAGGCTTATTTCATTGGCCATTTAGCTCGTCCCAGGAAAGGTGAGGCATTTGTCAGTGTTTCATTTATTTCTAAGGTGGCCACACCTTACAGGTCACTGCACCCAGATTCAGTGACTGAACGAGAGATGTGTTACATATATTACAATGTGCCTGCTATTCAGCTACCCTTCTATTCAACCCCCATTGACTCCAGTTAAAACGCTAATAGTGTGCATTTCTGTGTGTGTGTCTTGAATAGGTCAAAGAATGCATTCAGCGTTAAAAAAAAAAAAAAACAGCGTCCGGCACTGAACCTCCTGCTTGTGTGAGTGATGGGAAAGGCATTCAGCACAAAGCCTCTGTCTGATGTGAGCTCAGTGAGCTGAGGCTAGCTAATGAGTGAGGCAACTCAGCGTGGCGTTGGCCTAATGTCATGGGAATATGTTCTTCAAGCTTAAAATGCCATCTTACACAATTTATATACCTCTCTACTGATCTTGTCTCCGATTAGTTCAATAAACAGGTTGTTTATGCCAGGTTGTTTGTATTATTGCTGACGTAATTGGCGCATGTTTTCCCTTGATAACAATACAGTAGTTTAAAGATTAACTACTATACTTGACAAGAGCAAAGGTGATAGTTGATCTCTAATAAAGTCCTTTTGAAACTTGTTCGACCTGTTTTTGATAATCAATGGGGCTGTCGAACAAAGAGAAGAGTCACTGAGTCATCCAGACTTTAAAGCTTTTCATTGGATGAGACTTTGATCTGTGACACATAGTCAAGTTATTTACCTCCTAAGGTTTCCATGGAAAGAGCTGCAAAGAAATGTAAATCTTTAATTAAATTTGGCAAGGATGGGTAGAGGTTATTTTACTCTGGCTGTTGTTAGGAGGATTTAACTTTTCTGTCTCGTTCTGTGGCATCTTATCTCATTTGTCCCACCTAATGAAGTTACACTACTTGCCAAAAAAAGAAAATGCGTCACAATTTAGGTAAATCGAATATATAACGTTATTAAATAAGTTCAGATGTTCTGCTTGTGGAGGCCAAACCAGTAATGCAAGACATGAAGCATGCTATCTAGGGTATTCAAAAACATACAAATTTGTTTGGGAAGGAAATAAGGAATGTGAATTGGAAGTGAAACTGTTAGTCAGACATTTTAATGTGGATGGACACATTTTTAGTCAAGTTGGTGTGAACTTCTCTTTATCTCACCGGTTGTACCTCGTATATTGTGCAGAACCGCAGATGTGGTTTTACACAGGAAGTGCACTGTAAATCACTTTTTTTTAAATTCCTTTTTTGCTTTCATTGTCTTTGTCTGTCTGTCTCTCTCACCCTCTCTTCCTCTTTCTAAAGGAAAGAGATTAGGACAGTCCTGTCTGGTCGCTATTCACTGCGCTCTTTATTAACAGAAGACCGAAAATCCACAGGAAATCTGAAATGTGGAAGGCTGTGCTGTCGTGGCTTTCTGGGGCTATTAATATCCTCCCACGCACACTAAGGACAGCAGGCCGCCCGCCTGATCTCTGAGGCTGAGGGTTCGGTCAAATCCCCCCTCATCACCTCCATGGGACGGAGAAATCACACTTGTTTGGATGGAGGGTTGAGAATGTGCGGGTCGAAAACATTCAGTACGTGGTTTGGGGTTATGATATAACTGGAATAGTTGTGAAACTTGACGTTAACACGTTTAGGAGAATGTATTGCTTTATTTGAAGGATTAGATGCTTGGTAAATCATTGTACAGCTAGTTGTCACCAAAAATTCATAGAGTTTGCTCCCATTAAAGACTGTGTGTGCGTTTTTCTGTGGCCCAGCATGAAGCTGAACTCCAAATGAAGCCTCCACATTGTCTGACTGTTTCCTGTGTTCCCCGAGCGGAGCCATTTACAGATTTTCACACACTCATACCCAAGATGCTAGTGTGCGTGTGTGTGTATGTATGTGTGATTGCACATGTTCTGTGGTTTAGGTAGAGTTCACGAGTTTCAGTATGTGTGTGACTTGCGTATGACATCAAAAGGGCAGCTAATGTATGCAGTGTTTTGAAAGCAATTTTGCATATGTTGCAGAGCTGTACGTGTTTGTGACCTCATTTCCGTAAATTTATTACAAAGGTGAAACATCGCTACATTGAATCATCTGATTTACTTCAGTTTTCCCCCTTGTAGGAGCAGTGCTATGGCAGTTAGTACACAGATTTGATGCAAAATGAGATATAAAAAAAAATTATATTCATGTATTAATTATTAGTATTTAATATTTAAATACCATTAATATGTGTATATATCTATTACACTAATAAATACATAAACTAAATTATACATTATATATATATATATATATATATATATAATTTTTTATATACTATATTTATTATTACACTAATAAATATATAGTTTAATTTAATATAATACATAATAAAAAATGTTAAAATATTAAATATATATTTATATATTATTTTGTATTATATACAATATTTATTATTACTCTAATAAATATAATGTATAATTTTGTTTAATAAATATAATAAAAAATTTAAAAATAATGTTTTTCTTCTGCAAGGATGCATTAAATAGATCTAAAGTGACAGTAAAGCTATATAACAAAAGACTTACAAAAGATTTCTATTTTAAATAAATGCTGTTCTTTTAAACTTTCTATTTATCAAAAAACTCAAGAAATAAATTTTTCAACATTTATGATAAGAAATTGTTCTTTATTTCTGAAGGATCATGTGACATGAAAGACTGCTGAAGGCTTCTGAAAATTCCACTTTACCATCACAGGAATAAATCTATTTAAAAATAGAAAATTGCATATATTGTTCATGCAGGTGCCATGCGTTTAATTCAAGTTTACAACATTTCTGTGCTTTGCATTAAAACGACAAAAATATCAAATATAACCAATCTTTCCATATCAATCATTCTCCTCTTTCGACGAGCCTGTATCCTTGTGCAGCATGTTCATCATGTGCATCCTGTCAGTATAATGCATAAAAGACAGGAATCTGCAGATAATTTGAGGCACATGATTCCACAAGGTTCCTGTTCCGGACTGCTGGAAATAATGAAGAATGGTGTGTCGTCCCTTAACCGACAGCTCTGATAGAAATCATCTGTTAAGTACAGGGGAAAAAAAACTCCTGCCCGTATGTCAATTCCAATCACCATACATAATGAAACGCACTGTACAGCATGTAGTACGGATGTAGCCCTAATTGAGCACGAACACACACGTGGCAAACGTCAATGACTGACGGCCTTATCATACTGTAACCCCAAACAATAAAACCTGTGAGACCCTATTGTCAACTAGCCAAGATTGTGCCAGAAGTGTGTGTGTGTGTGTGTGTGTGTGTGT
>NW_015539933.1:416835-417198 GCF_001515605.1 Sinocyclocheilus anshuiensis
TGTGTGTGTGACCGTGATAGACGTACAGCTGCCAGTCCACATGTTTAAACAGGCACTTTTAAACAATGAAGATTTCATGTTCTCTGCTAATAGTTTAGAGCTGGCAGTGAGCATTGTAAACCCAATTGTTTAACTGTAGCAAAGGAAGCCAGCACACTTAGTGCTTTCTTTCAGGCCAAAGGTTTCTTTGAACTGTTGTGTGCTCTGGTTGTTTATTGTATGCCGCCACTGGCATTAACCAATTCATTCATGAGCTCTTGTGTGACCACTGCTCTCGGTTACGTTTACTTTGGGGGTCAGCCAATCAAACAAAACTCATTCATTCTTTCTCTGCCGTTCATTCAGTAATCATATATATATATA
>NW_015539933.1:417215-489595 GCF_001515605.1 Sinocyclocheilus anshuiensis
CGCGCGTTTCCTGCTCATTTTTTTGTAGAGGATGTTCTGTGAGATAACTGAAATGCACAAGTTCGATTTGAACCGAGCGCAGACCTTGACGTCTGAACCAGATTTCGCTGCTGTTTCCTCCTGTATAAATGAATTGCCTGGGAAAGCCGGAAGCCAGTTTGCGTTGAGTTTGTTCTGGTCTTATCTTAGTTCTAACCGGTCATGCCTACCGGGTGACCCGCGTCCCTCCGCAACTGAGACGCTTTTGTCATGGTTCACCAGTGGTTTATCGGGATAGTCTTGAAGCACTGATAATAGAGACAATAGTTCACTTTTAGCAGCGCTAGCTAATAAAAGCCAGACCACCGGTCCACAAAAGCATTTTTCAGACGAGATTAGTTTTCTAAACAACGTTTGAGTTACAATTATTAGCATAAGATTTGTCTTTTCATGTAATTATTCAGACAGGATTAGATTGTAGTTTTTACTAAATTGTATATATTTGAGTGCTAATGTCTTCTGGATGTTTGTATCACAAAATCCAGTGAAATAAGCATGACTTTATGTATGTAATACAAGTTTATATATTTTGTAAGTATATGATCTGACAGCTTTGATTAATTTTAAATTCTTTTTACTAAGAAAACTTTTTTTGGGCTCAAAAATAAGGCCAGTGTAAGTGAGTTCTGGTCGGTTTATGAAACTGTGACTTGCACAATAGGGTCAGCACTATTTTAAAGTTATTAAAAAATAAAATTGTAATTAAATTATAGTAAAAAAAACTATATTTAATATTCGTAAAACAATTACACTTATAGTTTGTGTCAAGGTCAGTGAAAATGAAGATAGAAAAAAAAAAAGAAATTAGACATGCTTGAAAATAAGACTGTTTTGAGGTATAAGCAACAAGGAAGTCACTGTATTTTTACTAAAATCTTCTAAAGGTGTGGCTATAATTGCAGAAGCGCTTTTTTTTTTTTTCATTCCAGCAAGTCATGTCATGACGTCTAATGTTTAATGTTCCTTGTTTGTTAATAGTTTCACTATGAGCTGTCAGCAAGAAAGCTTACAAGTTAGTTCTAGTGTAGCTTTGGTATCCAGTGATTCACCAGATCTGGAATGTGCAGACACAGGAAGTGATGTCACTGCCCCCACGGCCTTCCCATCCGTGCCTCTCCAAAGAAAAAAAAAAACACCACCTGTCCCGGGATCAGACGTGTCGCCATGGAGACGTGGAGTTTCCATAGCATTCACACACACAAATGCAGTCAGGAAAAAGTTTGACTGCTTTTTAACGAGCGCTTGGCATAGATGTCTGTCAGACAGGCTCCACTGTCATTGGTGGGTGATGTCATTGGTAAATCAGCGAACTTTGACCCAGATGGGTTTGCATGTGCCAAGGGGGTCCGGAACAGGTGTCGGACATTAATGCAGCTACTAATTTTTCAGGCTGCAGCAACTGATACGTGTGCTTTTCATCCCGTCTGGGAAAATTCAGTCTTTGCGGTATGTGTGTGTGTGTTTGGCTGTAAAAGAGCGAGTACTGTAGCTCATTAGTGTGACTTTTAATGTTCCACTCGTCTGAATGGTTTCAGTGTGTCCGTTTGGAGTCAAGACTCTTCTTTCACTCGTCGTTCCTCTCTGCCATGCCTTCCCATACGCCTGCCCTACGTTTTGCGCCATTTCTGGGCTTCTCACACTCCGTCTATTGTATCTGTCCCCCTTCTCCTTTTCTTTTCAAATTCCTCCAGCACTCCATAGTCGTCGCTCTCTGACCCCACCTCCCGGCGGCTGTCTAAATGGTGCGATTGTGCGTGTGTGTGCATGTGAACGTCTGTGGAAAGTCTGACGTGAGCGCGGAGAGAGTGTGGCTCGACAGCGCTGCTCAATCCAGGAAACTCCCTTAGAACAACAAGGCATGGCTGACATCCAGAGAGCTCCACTGGAGCCAAAGTTTGTCTCAGACTTCCCTCCAACACACACACACAGACATACTCGCTCAAGAAACTCTCACACATGCATTCGGTTCGCCTGCACTCATTTCATTGTCTCGAGTGGTTTTACTGTCTGTGTGGACACTCGATGGCATCTCGATTCCCCTGGAGGCTGATAGACTCAGTCCGTCTTCCAACAAGAAGACCATTGTACCCTCGTCCGAGTTCCAAACATTGCATCTCCAACCCCGAATTGAGTCTCTGCTCTGTTTTTGAGTTGATTTACTGTGGCCGTTGTGATATTTCAGCTATTAAAGATGGATTAGCGTTCAAATCTGCGGCTTGGACAGTGCGGTATTTGTTGAGAACCTCGTTTTACTGGTTGTGTTGCACACTATAGCACGTATCACCATATTCTCTAATACCCCTGGTCCTCTGTGGTTTCTTAACGCAGCTGTTCGGCTCTATTTGATACTAGTTTACAAGAAGCATTCTGCTGTTCTCCTCTGCGGTATGTCTTCTCTGATTGCTCTTCTGTTTTGGAAACCCTGTTGCTATTCTACAAATATTAGTACATAATATTACACTGTCAACATTTGAGGTTTTGCTGTTGCAGTTTGTCATTAGCAATGTAGCTTAACTTATTGACTAAAAACAGTGAAAGGCACATGGAATCAAAGGCTACTGAATAGCATGCTACTTTTGCTATGCAGCATGCATAGAATGCTCAGATTTGCAAAAAAAAAAAGTGCAGTATAAGTATATACTGCATGGGATAGTCCCACAATGCAATGCACTCAACTTGATACACTACCATTAAAAAATATATTTTTTAATACAATATGAACATGTATTCAATTGATCTAAAGTAACCGCAAATACATTTAGAAATATTATAAAAGATTTCGGTTTCAAATAAATGCTCTTGAACTTTCTATTCATTCAAGAATCCTGAAAAAAGTATGATGGTTTCCAAAAAAGAAAGCAGCTGTTTTCAACATTGATATTAATAAGAAATGTTTCTTGAGCACCAAATAAGCATATTAGAATAGTTTCTGAAGGATCATGTGGAGTAATGGCAAATTTGTAATATAGCTTTGCAATCACAAGAATAAATGACATTTTAAAATGTATTGAAATATATTTTAAATTGTAATAATATTTAAAACTTTACTGTTTTTACTACTTTTGTGATCAAATAAACAGCCTTGATGAGCATAAGTAATGTCTTTAAAAATGTATTATGATAATTTTTATTGACTCTTTATTCGAATGTTCTTCAATTAATGTTTTAATTCAAAAAGACTTTTAAAAAATTTTATTTTTAAATGTTCAGTGTCATCATTTGAGACAACAATGAAGCATGCTATTAGAATCTGTACTGTTTCTTTTACATTTTTCACAGATAATATACAGTACTCTTTACAGTACAATATTCTGTTGCAAACACAGCTACAAAAATAGGTCATTCAGAATTCAGCATGATTATGTCACATCCTGCATATTTATGAGCATATTAACATGCGAACTCCCATATTTATACATCAACAACCATTCAGAATTCATAAACTTGGCCTGCCCTGAGAAACAACAGTGCTCATTCATTATATTGGTAAACAATGGTTGGCCAACCATAACCGTTTGCATATTAAAATAGTTCAGTGTTTGGTTTCATTATTTCACTTTTGTGCGAATGTCCAACCAGCATCATAAAGCAAAACCGCTGTCCTAAAAGATTTGTACATCAAGCTGTGATTTTACAAGTTTACCATCTTTAATTACTATCTGATCAAATTTAGCAGTTTTAAATGACGTATTATATTATGTTTTACTACTGAGAAAAGCAGCACAACCCTACTCTCCAAATAGAGCCGTGAAGTTTCAGTTAAATGCAAAGTGTTCAAGATAAAAGAGATATGTGGGAATGTGTTTGTGTGTGTTTGTGTGTGTTTGTGTGTGTGTGTGTGTGTGTGTGCCTGTGGGTATGTGAGTTTTTTGTGCATTGGGGACTGTGTGTGTGTGTGTGTGTGTGTGTGTGTGTGTATCAGAGCACATCCATATGGTTGAATGAGTGTCTAACAGACATGTTCAAAAAAGGCCAATGTGTGTGGGAGATAAAGAGAAGTAGAGGCAAGGGTTGTTCTTTATATGTGTGTGTGTTTAAGAGGAAAAGGAGTGTGATAGGGTGGTTGCTTTTCATTCTTTCTTTGTATGTGTATGTGTGTGTGAGTAAGTCAAATGAGAGAAAAGAAGAGAGCAGACAGAGACACAAGAGGTCGTTGTGAGCAGACAGAGATGTGTGTGTGAGGGAGTCAACAGCAGCTCTGTATGGACTATGCATGCGGAGAAGGGGTCTTCTACTTCAGACGAGCACTTTACTCGGTCCCTGAGGCACCCCTTCTTTCTTCTTCCTCTTTTCAGCATGTCACAATGAGAAGGCCTCATTTACGGCTAAACAACACACTTTAGAGCCACCACTTCAAATGACCCACATTCTCCCAGACACGCACCACCACCGCCATACACCTCCGTGGCAACTCGACTCCACTGGCTCCATCTAACGGCCTACATTTCCCATTATCCTCTGAGACAAAAAGACAGAGATACCGAACTGAATGGCCATTGACCAGCATTGGGAACATTTGTTTATAGTGCCGTATTTGATGTTAAAAATAAGCGCTTTTGTAGCATTTCCCCCTTAAAGTCCACTTATAATATTAGTCAAGGTTCCTTGCACCAAAGCAGTCATAATTTAGTTTTACATGACCATTTTCCACAGACTATGTCCAATTCAACAGGCTGTTTTTGCTACTGTACCTTTAAGAGTTTAAAATTACCATGCAGTTTTGCTACAGGGCAGCATATATAATACATGTTTATTAAAATATGTTGTACATGTGCAGTTTTAAATATGCATTGTCATATGGACAGTAAGCCATTAATGGTAACAAAAACTGATTGAAATGAAACTCAAAGTACAATGCATTTAGCATTGTTTCGCACTGTTGTCGGTGACCTTGTCAAAACTTACTTTCTTCCCACCATTTAAGAAATAGTTTTTTAGATGTTTACTGCTATTTCCATGGATCCCACAGCACATTTAGAGTTCTGTGTATGTGCGTTTTGTCAGGGTAGGTTGTTTTGTTCTGGTCCAGGGAAAGACTCTCTCCTGCTCTGTTAATTTGCTTTGCTCTGCGGATGTGCACATCAGATGGTTTGAATTAAATGCTAGATTGCTCACACAAGGTCAGCTATGAGAACTCAGAATACCTCTCTGTTTGCCTCTGGAACTGAGAAAGAAAGGCTAAATGTGTGTGAAAGAGCATGACTGCAGCCGTGTGAAAGTATAAAACTGGTATTTCTCTTGAAGAAACCTCTTATCTGCTGTTCTTCCCAGACTTTTTTTTTTGTCTTGTGTGCCTCCACACAGCCCCATAAGTAAAGCTCAAATCCCTATTCATTAGCAGCAACGGCAATAAATTAATTTATGAATGAAATTCAGACTAAACTTTATTCTTTATTCCTGTGATGTTTGTAATAATGTTAACAAGAAGATGAGTAAAGGCATCTGCTGTCTGAAGTGCTTACGATTGTAGTAGTTTAATTTAACTGTATTTCTAATTTGTTTTTTTTTTGTTTTATTTGTTTTTAATTATTTTTTTTTTAATAACTCATCATCAATGTGTTTACAAAATGCATTCAATATGATAAATATATTAATCTACTAACAAACCTAATCGTAATATTTTCTAAAATATTAATTATATTTTTATTTTGAATATTTAAGTTATAATTTCTGTTTTTCAGATTTAACCAAGCAAAACCAAAATATTTCCAAGTACCAACTGGGATACATGAATGCAAGGCATCATGAATGCACATTGAAAAATCTCTCTCATTTTCTAGGTCCCTATAATCGTTGCTTTAATTCATGTGGGTCATGGAGCGGCAGAGCTTGGGTTTGCAGGAGACCTCCAGAACCGCACAGCCAGACAGCTGAACTGCGTGGAGAACCAGGAATACCCTCACATCAACTTCTGCTGCAAGAACTGTGAAGCTGGTAAGTTGCAGTGAAGATCCATCTCTGACGTTCCTGTCAAACCGTGAGAACTTCCCTTGTAAAGGCCAGTATTGTAAACACAAATGATTCAACTCGCTCAACGCAAAGATTTTAAAGTTTTTAATTATTTTTTTTGAATAACTCATCATCAATGTGTTTACAAAATGCATTCAATATGATAAATATATTAATCTACTAACAAACCTAATCGTAATATTTTCTAAAATATTAATTATATTTTTATTTTGAATATTTAAGTTATAATTTCTGTTTTTCAGATTTAACCAAGCAAAACCAAAATATTTCCAAGTACCAACTGGGATACATGAATGCAAGGCATCATGAATGCACATTGAAAAATCTCTCTCATTTTCTAGGTCCCTATAATCGTTGCTTTAATTCATGTGGGTCATGGAGCGGCAGAGCTTGGGTTTGCAGGAGACCTCCAGAACCGCACAGCCAGACAGCTGAACTGCGTGGAGAACCAGGAATACCCTCACATCAACTTCTGCTGCAAGAACTGTGAAGCTGGTAAGTTGCAGTGAAGATCCATCTCTGACGTTCCTGTCAAACCGTGAGAACTTCCCTTGTAAAGGCCAGTATTGTAAACACAAATGATTCAACTCGCTCAACGCAAAGATTTTAAAGTAAATTAAAGCATACGCTGGTTTTCAAGATGTTTAAAATTGCTTTCCAGGCTATGTTGATTAGGCGCTGACAAACATCTGTCAGTGTTGCTATTAAGAGTATTATTCTCTGATGAAAATTTGAACAGAAACAAAATGGTTATTTTACAGAACAGTCTTCATTAGCTTAAAACTCGGCATTCTTATTTGTAAAACTCTGGTTCACCAGAGAGCTGTGTCTGTTGAGAGGTATTGTAAGGTTTGTGTTGAAGGAGGTGTTTGGAGATCCAGAATGAGAGGAATGGAGGCCTGCGTTTCACTCTCTGCAAACATGAAGCACACATGAAGAGCAGCTTAAATCACCAAACCGCCTGATGGGAATTAAACACAAAATATACAGTTTGGAAATATAGTATTGGGAATTACAGTGAGAATATGTGCAATGTAATAAAACTTATTATTTTTGTATAGTTTGTCTAATAAGCCCATGATAATCACAGGATGGTTTCTCATTACCAAGGTAAAACCATATAAAACAAAAGATATGAGAGAATTTAATATATATTATAAAACAAGCAATTTTTTATGAAAAATAATGGCATGAATACACTTAAAAATAGATTATTGAAAGGATGGTTGGTTACTTAAGTTAAAAGGTACTTTTTTCATATGAGAAATGCTAATTATTAATAATTTAATACTAGATTATTGGTGTCAGAGTATATACCAAGAAAAAACATTTTAATATATGGCATGTATTTTAAACAGGTCTCAAAATTGCATAAAACATCTTCGACTAAACGTTGTATTCTGTGGTCTTTTTTTGGTGGGGGGGGGGGAGGTTACTTAAAAGGTACTTTACTTAATGCATTTTTCATACGAGTAATGCTAATTCATATTTTAATACTAGACCATTGGTGTCAGCATATACAGTGGGTACGGAAAGTATTCAGACCCCCTTAAATTTTTCACTCTTTGTTATATTGCTCAATATGGGGTGCTGTGTGTACATTAATGAGGAAAAAAAATTAACTTAAACGATTTTAGCAAATGGCTGCAATATAACAAAGAGTGAAAAATTTAAGGGGGTCTGAATACTTTCCGTACCCACTGTATACTAAGAAAAAGCTTTGGCCAGATGTTGCATTCTGTGGTCTTAATTATACAGTTATTTTAAATGAGTTTGATTCTAAACACAAACTTGTTCCTATTCTGCTTTTTTTCTCCAAATACAATATCTTGAGATCTAATGTCTGTCACATTGTTTTTTAAATTCACAGGCACTTATGTGAAACAAAAGTGTAGCAGTGACCAGGAGAAGGGCATTTGCGCTCCATGTGAGAAGGGCACGTATGCCGAACACCCCACAGGCATGGATCAGTGTCTGCAGTGCAGCCAGTGCCACAGAGGTAACAATCTCCACTTTCCTCTCCAAACCAGCCATTTAGTCAATATCACAATTAGATGTTTGTAAAAGGCAAGGCCAGATCTTTCTCTTATAGTTGTTTAAAGTAGGTGTTTATGAGTCAGGCCTGTGACTGGCACTTGGAGGTATAGAAATCTCAACCTTCTGCTTTTGTAATTGATTGTTGAGTTTTCCAGTAGACAGCCATCTGTAGTCTGCACTGACTCTCTAGAGAAGCAGAGCACTCAGGAATGTAACATTTATACATCTCGAATGAATAATGGAACACACATGGTCCTTGGCGTGCTGGGAAGGTAGCAACGCAACCCATCGCTGGTGACTACTGGACAAACAATTAACTTCTGAATCTGCTGTCGGAAAACATAAATTAGAAGAAAACAAAAAAATCTCAGAGATGATATAAAACTGTACTGGCATCAGAATTATTTGCTTTTGGAAATTCAGACTCGCCTTTTGTACAGTATGGAAAAATGTGCGGCATACTGTGATCTCCAAGTGAGACGGAACATCTAAAGCACGTTGAACCCATCGCAGAAAGCTACGCTGTGACAGCCCATTCTTCTGCAAAGCTATTTAGTCTCTCCCTGGTTCCTATGAAATCAAAGCCATCCATTAAAGTGCTGTTTATTTTGATTGGACAGCCACATTTTACTGTTTATTAAATCATTTGATTTACCTAAACATTCTTTCCCAGAAGACCCTACTGCTTGATCAGATCCAAACTCTGTTGTAAACACTACATATTCGTATAAACAAAATCTCGCTCGCCCGTTTAGACAATGACCCACCCATAGGATTCTCAAGAGGACAGGGACATAAGCAGGCCCCATGAATAGAGCTGAGTCTAGTGTTTCCTGTGCTGGACACCTCGCTCCTAGGAATCTGATCTCCTAATGTTACACGTCCTGGGTGTGGCCCCACTCCTGTGTTCTTTCACTAGCCAATTGTGTGTGTATGAATGACTGATCTATCCTCTAGTTTATGCGCACCTTTGTGTCTCTTGTCCGGGTTTGTGTGCATGCGTGTGTTTTAGGATGATGCAGGGCGTGCCTATATCATGTGGCGTCTTGTTCGGTATCAATTTTGCGCAATTAATCACTCCCAGGTTAGCCCTTCTGCTTGCTGAGTGACGAGGGTGTGTTGATTAAGACTTCCCATGCAGTATCTGCATTCTCTGAGGCAGATATTTGTTGTACTGAATGTCAAGTGAATCTGATTCTGGACTTCAACTGGATCTGTATTGACTGAAAATTGACCAATCATTCATTTAAACACTGAATCATTTTTTAATCTAATTTTGGACTGAATCTGGATCAGGATCTGGATTTATCCAAAATGTAAATATCTAATTTTACCCTGCAGATGTGCATTTCAGCGGTCTTCTTAGAGATTAGTTTTAACAATAATGCTATGAATCTTTTTTTTTTTTAATCTAAATTTTGATTGAATCTGGATCAAGATATGGATTTATCTGAAATGCATACAATTAATTTTACCTTTCAGAAGTGCATTTCTACTTCTGCTGAGGCAGATACTAGTTTTAAAATACATACATTGTATTATTTCATCTAAATTTGGATTAAATCCGGATCAGGATCTGGATTTATCCAAAATGTAAATATCTTATTTTACCCTGAAGAGTGCATTTTAGCTGGCTTAGAGATTAGTTTTAACAATAATACTGTGAATCTTGTTTTTATCTAAATTTGGATTGAATCTGGATCAGGATCTGGATTTATCTGAAATGTATATAATTCTTTTTACCTTGTAGAGGTGCACTTTTACGGTCTTCTGACGCAGATATTAGTTTTAAAATGCATACTAATAAATGTATTATTATTCTAAATTTGGATTAAATCTAGAATAGGATCTGCATCTATCCGACATTAACAGACATTAGTATTTTCTCTGAGACAGGTGCTAGTTGTAACGATAATATATATAGAATCTTTTTTTTCTTCTTTCTAGATCTGGATTAAATCTAGCTCTGGATTATTCTCTTAGCATCTGGATTGATGTAATCATTCAGTTCACCCTTCTGATGTGTCTTAAGACTTTCTTTCTTTTCCAGCTGTTCTGAGACAAATGTTAGTAGTAACAGATAGACACTAAATCATTCTCTCTGAATCTGAATCAAATCTGGATTGATCCAACATTCATATGTGTTCCATGCATTTTAACTGTTTGCTGAGGCAAAAACCATTAGGTCCATTGCTTCTCTCCCACTTGTTCTGATTTCTTCATCCTTCCCTCCCTCACCTTTTTGCTTCTCTTCCTTCTTTCACAGATCAGATCGTGGTTACAGAATGCACCAGAGCAAGCAACACCAAGTGTGAATGCAAACCCGGTACCTTCTGCCTGCCGGACGAGCCCTGTGAAGTGTGCAAGAAATGCGCCAAGTGAGTTCCTCCTTCCCTCTGGAACGTGCTCTTCCCATTTGACCTCTGATCTGCAGCACAACACCCAGATGAAAGCAGACAGCTCTGACGCTCTCACCTTCTATTCTCCTAACCTTTCAGCCCCAGCCTCTGCTTTAGATCTCCACATCCAATGAGTCAGATCCCTTTCCCACTGATTTACTCTCTCCACCTTTAACCCCTGAGGCTATTACTGTGCTATTCATAATGACAATCATTTAAAGACTCCTATTTTAGGCCTTTGGCTTCACACCTTTTCTAAAAGGCATATTTTTGACTGTGGTTTTGCAGGTGCAAAGCTGATGAGGAAGAAGTGAGCCGCTGCACTGCGACATCCAATACGAAGTGCAGGAAGCGAAACTCTCCTCCGACAGAAGGTCCAACGGACAAGCCTTCGGCATCAAATAACACTGTTGCTACAGGTAAGGCAAGCATATGCAAACGAAAATCCAAAATTAACTTGAAATGAGAAAGTAAGTGACTCAAACTTGACATTAATAACACTGTATCATGTAATCATGAACAGAAGGGAATATTTAATTTAATCTTCTTTGTTTTTTCAGCAGTTGGTATATCAGTTTTAGTACTGCTGATTGTAATTGCGGTTGGAATGTTTTTCCTCCATAAGAGACGCCAACGTCGACTAAGCGGTATGTTAAAAATAATTTTTTAATCCTTGTATTTAATAACACTGCAGTGTCGGTTGTTATATGTGACCCTGGACCACAAAACCAGTCTTAAGTTGCTGGGATATATTTGTAGCAATAGCCAAAAATACATTGTATGAGTCAAAATGATTGATTTTTCTTTTATGCCAAAAATCATTAGGACAATAAGTAAAGATCATGTTCCATGAAGATATTTTGTAAATTTCCTACCATAAATATATCAAAACGTATTTTTTGATTAGCAATATGCATTGTTAAGAACTTCATTTGGACAACTTTAAAGGCGATTTTCTCAATATTTAGATTATTTTTTTGCACCCTCAGATTCCAGATTTTCAAATAGTTGTATCTCGGCCAAATATTGTCCTATCCTAACAAACCATAAATCAATGGAAAGCTTATTTATTCAGCTTTCAGATGATGTATAAATCTCAATTTCAAAAAAATTACCCTTATGACTGGTTTTGTTGTCCAGGGTCACATATATGTATAAGAAGTTTGAAGACATTTAAAAACATTCATAGCACATTGTACAACAATTAATGCCTTCATAGTATTATGGCATAGATCTGCAGAGTGGAAAATCAAATGTACTTCTATTGAAACTGCTTTAAATACATATTTTTTATGGACCTATTTGCTATCAACTTTATTTCAGACCCTGCTGGTGATTGTAAAGAAGTGAAGGTTCCTATTGTAAGTTTGTTGGCTTTTTATGCATTTATTTTGATTTATTCGATGAATTAGGTTAATATTATTCTGATGCAGCCTGCAAATAAACTTTCATTTAACATTTAAAAATAAATATTAAATTATTTTATGAATTAAATTATATAATATAAATAATATAATTATATTATATAAATTATACAGTAAAAAAAAACATTTTTATTAAATTATTTACTTTAAATTAAAGTGTGACTAAATTTTTGTTGTTCTTGACGTCACTTAGGATGAGCGTTCAAGATCAGAAGAGGACCAAGAGAACAGCCACAATGCTGGATTAGAGAGGGAAGAGGGGCAACGCCCAGAGTCCCGCCCCTTGTTGACGCAAGAAACGCAGGAAACATGCACCAAGAGCATACCAGTGGAAGATGAGGACCGGGGATTGGGCGACAGCTTGCCAAACACCACCAGCTCTTCCCAAACCAGTCTATCTGCCCTCCCTCCTGCAGTCTACAACGAGGAATCACCACGATCGAGTCCCTCAGCCCTGAGACAGACGGAGACAGTTACAGAGCCATGGGCACGGGTTAGTAAGAATTGGGATCAATCACACAGTCATTAACCATCGAAATGCAGTGAAATGACAAGATAGTGCCTTCAGATGTGTAGAAAGATCCTAGTTCCTAAACAGAAATCTTTATTTACTAAAAATTAAGTAAATTCACAACATTGCTAAACCTGATTTTTTTATATTTTTTTTATAGGATGATGGTCCTCCCAGAAGACTTGTTCCTTTAATTGGTAAGATATTATTCTCTCAGATACAGTATTTGGAGAATACATAACTACAACATGACAACAACATTTCTTGGTTTATATTGAATAAATGTGACTTTAAAGGTTCAATAACCGGGTCAGATGGTAATTCAGGCATCACCAGACATCACAGTGTTTCGGTTTGTGAGTTTAGACTCATTTGTAAAAAGATGAATTAGCAGAGTGCAATAGAAAGATGTGTTGTCTATTTTCTTTCTGTTTTTCTTAAGTGCACAAATGTTCAAAAAACAATAATGGAACTGAAAGAAAAATTTAAAAAAGATAAAAAATAAAAATAAGATACCGTTCAAATGGTTTTGGGTTGGTCAGATTAAAAAAAAAAAGAAATAAGTCTCTTATGCTCACCAGGGCTGCATTTGTTTGATCAAAAATACAATAAAAACAGTAATATTGTGAAATATTATTACAATTTCAAATAGCAGGTTTATATTTTAAAATGTCATTTATTCCTGCAATGTTAAAGCTGAATTTTCAGCAGCCATTACTCTAGTCTTCAGGGTCACATGATATGTCAGAAGTCATCTAACATGCTGATTTGTTGCTCAAGAAACAATAATATCAGCGTTGAAAACAGTTGCGCTGCTTAATCAAGCTTCACACTACATGTAGTCATATTTCTGCAGTGAATCACTTCTGTTCTTAGCTACAAACCTCGTTAAACTCGGTTACAAGTGAACAAATATGCTACAAGATGAGTTTAGAGCTTGGTTCAGGTTGAGTTTTGGATTTCAGACGTATGTCAGCAGTTTAGGGTTTCATTTGAAGTTCAGAACATGATTTCTTTCTTTCTTTGGATATTCCAGAATATCTCGTAGTCAGGCTGCCCCTGAATTTTGCTGGCTGCCACCCGCCCCCCATCTGTTTGGTGCGAGGATGAGATGTTTTTCAACCTTCTCGACCTCCGTTTTCCTTATTTATATTTAAATAAGTGATGTATTTATTTGTTTTGTGTAATTACGTATTATTTATACCTGTTACCAATATTCACCTACAGTAAGTGTTCCTGAAGAATTTATCGCGCCTTTCAGGTGGCGTGACTGAGATGTTCAACAGACAAATCCTTCTGGTCCTTTCACAAGCAGATTTAGTGCCATCTATATATAGGTTTCTGTAGCTAAGGCATTTCTTCATTTACCCCGAGTGTGTAGGCTACTACAGACACATCGTTTCTTGTTATATGAATCACAAAACGTGTCCTTTGCTGTGGATTTTATGTTCCCAGCTAATGGTGTTGTCGTTTATGTTCTGAAAAGATAAAGAAAAGCTTGAAAGAATACCACGGTCAGTATCTCTTGGACGCTTGTATCTGCTTCCAAAGGTTGAATTAAAATTGAGGATAAGGAGGCTTTTCAAACTTATGCTCGCTGTTCTTGTTTTATATGCGGTAGTGCACAGGTACGTGTTTTAGATGGTTAAAAGACGAAGGAAATTTATGTTCATCCACAAACTAGTTTAACTGCCTTTTGTCTAGTATGTAAATAGTTGTCAAGAATTCTATTAAATGAAACTAATAGATATATATTTATGGAAGCCCTAAGAGCACAACGTAATGACGTACTGCCTAAAAACCAAGCCGAAGGAACAAATTGAAATTAAAATGAACAAGCGGAATAGATATCTCAATAAACAGGGCTTCTTAATTTACGTAGCAGTAAATGTACTGTGACGTCTGACTCGGCTGTGTAGCTATGTAGCTGTATTGGTGTATGAAATATTTCTATTAAACGAAACTAATAGATATATATTTATGGAAGCCCTAAGAGCACAACGTAATGAAGTACTGCCTAAAAACCAAGCCGAAGGAACAAATTGAAATTAAAATGAACAAGCGGAATAGATATCTCAATAAACAGGGCTTCTTAATTTACGTAGCAGTAAATGTACTGTGACGTCTGACTCGGCTGTGTAGCTATGTAGCTGTATTGGTGTATGAAATATATTTTCAGAACAGATCTCAGATCAGCTTCACCTTCTAACAAACTTGTTTGAGTTAAAGCTGAAATTAGATCAGAACAAAATGTCTCTCCCTCCCTTCCCCATGTAATTATGAAATTGTAGAGCTGTCATACAGTGCAGGCACTGCCACCTATTGACATAGATTTGAATAGCAAGAGAAAAACCTGCATCAATTTCAAGGGACCTTTTTCCACATTTTCACAGCCTTTTCTACACATCTGCCATCTTTTTGCACTGAATTTATCAGAATGTCTCTTCAGATGTAGGTGCGAGTTTTTACCTCTGAGCAGTTCAGTGCCATCTGTTTCTCTGTTTTTAGAGGTTTTTGTTTTTGTTTTATATCGATTCCACGTTGTTCCTGCCTTGACGCCTAACACAGCCGCATGCCTCAGTGCTCACTCTTGCTTCATTTTCTCAATATCTCTCTATGAGTAGAAGTTTTGTATCTCTTTTTTCCCCTTAGACAATTGTTTGCTCGTTTATGAATGTAAAATGTTTGCTGTTGCAAAGTTGTTTGTAGAATGTTTTTGTTTTAAAATAAAAAAAAAAAAAAACACCAAAAAGTTTCCGTGGCAAGTTCATCCATCAGAAGTCCAAGAAAGAAAGTAATTGTGTGTTTTTTTTTTATGTTTTATGGAGTTATTGTGTTAAATATTAAGTATATAATAATAATTTTGCAATCAATTCCTTTATCTTTTAAAAATAACTTTATTATTCATTTATTTTATTATAATACTGTATAGCCTAATACTAAAGAATTTACTCTGAAATTAACTGAACATGGAATTTAGAGCCACATACTGAGATAAAGAAAACGTTAATGTTTCATAAAAGAGAATGGTATGCAGTGACATATTAAGACTTTTAACATGAAACATCAAAATAAACAGCAATTTTACAAAGTCACACAATGTATCAAAGACATACAATGATGAAATCATCTAGGCTACTTTAGAGTTATTTTTATGTGCATTGCAATAGAAAAATATGCAAACACACAATCTCTCAAAATATGATCATTGTAATGATGCTGATAGTATGATGAGCTGAGGTATCAAGGTGCCAAATGCGTGTTTTACCAGCCAATCTGTATGTAATCTCTTATCTCCAGGTTGTCTGAATAGTGAAATCTTGCCTGTAGCAAACTCTACAGTTGTCATGATATAATAATTGGGCTTTATGGAGAGTGTGTCCTCCGCACTCAGCTGGGCATCTCCAAACGTCTCTGCAGGCTCCTGCTGACTCAAAGAACTTCCAGTAGGCTTTGGGCCCATCCATGGAGACAGAATCCACATTCCCTGAGGCAAGAGGCTGCACACACTCCTGGATATGAGACATAAAAGCACAGACAAACAATCATCAAATAACCTTTAATGCTGCTCTCCACAAACTGGCATTAAAAGAAACTGGGTCTCATTCACTAATGATTGCGTGGATTTATTGCGTATTTATACGTGCAGGAGAACGTGTGTACATATATGAATTGTACTTCATTCTAATGTTAATAAATTTCGAGTGCTCTGAGCGACCGCGTGCCCTAAGTTAATAAGTTAACAATCACCACCAATAAGCACCCAAATCAGCTCCATATAAGGACTTTCCGTGCAACTCTCATCACATGACGCAATCTAAAGCCGCCTTCTCGCTGAGAGCACGTGCAGCAAGCAAGACCCTTTTTATACATTTAAGATAAATTATCTAATATGTAATCTTGACTTGTTTATAATGCTAGTCAGAGTATGCAATTTTTTGCATATGTGTGGTTTCAATTCTTACATTTTTCACATCGTAAATTTATACTAAATTTGAATACGAAATTTACTGGTGAATCATGATTTCTTTGTGTAAAGGCAGATTGAGATGCATATTCTACAAATAATCTAATTCAGTTGGAAAATATTTACCACAATCTAGGAAGGGTGCACATATATGGTCTTTGGTCTTTCTCAGAGCGGAACCAAAACTAATGCTGGTATAAGTATGGACTACTGTAGCTGGTCTTGTTCATATGTGGTTTTCAGAAGCTCAAAAACTGAAAGCACTTCAAAACCATCTCAGTTTCTTTCTTGGGTGACTTGCTCCCATCCTTATCGTGGAGATATTAACTGAGCTCCAAAAACAAAAACTTCCTTCAAAGGTTGTTGAATCCACATTATTAGCAAAAAATAAAAACCGTGGCTATATTTGAGATTGTTTAAAGCTCCTGAAGGATTCTTGTCTTATAAGTCATTTAAGTCGATGAGTTTCAGGTATCATTACAATCTCATTCTGTTGACATTCACTCGCCCAGTATGCCTGTGAGAGGCTGGTCAGACCCAGATGTGCTGTCTGTGTGTGGAGGGTCGATAACACTTAGTATCATGGTACTGGAGGTCTTTTTGTGTGTGATGGCGCTGAGAAGGTTCATGGGGGGGAACATGTTAGATGTAGGCCTCTCTGGTTCACCCTCCCATGCTGGTTTGCTCCACGATCTGATCCCTCCCTGTCTGCATGTTGTCTCCAGGCCCCGTCTGGGTTCCACTGATTCCACTGCTGAGATGCCCACTCGTTTGTGACACCTCCAGAACCAACAGGAGCATGAGCTACAGCAGCAACCTCTTGCACCAGAGCATCCTCGAGTGAGCAGAGCCAGCAGGTCCCTTTTGAAGGTGGTGTTGAGGGCAGCATAAACCAGCGGGTTACACACAGAGTTGCTGAATCCCAGGATCTGAACCACGCTGACTAGGAGAAACTCGGAGTCAAGATCCAGGTCCAGTTTACCTGGGTTCAGAGAACAGACATGCAAGGTACAGTTATAAAATGGAAATTTCTCTACAAATCAAGAAAAAACTTTCATAAAATGCTTCAGGATTGACTTTTAAGGTTTTTGTGTTAAAGGGGTCATATGACGATGCTAAAAATAATGTTATTTTATATTTGGTGTAATGCAACGTTTTTACACGGTTTAAGGTATAAAAAACACATTATTTTCCACATACTGTATATTATTGTTGCTCCTCTCTGCCCCGCCTCTATGAAACACGTTGATTTTTACAAAGCTCTGAAAAGCGAGGTGTGCTTCGATTGGCCAGCCATCCAGTGCATTGTGATTGGCCGAATACCTCAAACATGTGACGGTAATGTTACGCCCCTTGCCATATTTGGAAACACACAGCGTCTTAAGAGACTCTATATAAGAGTCTTAACTTTTATAAAGAATATCTCTTTGGGTTTGAGACTTTAGTCTTTGCAGCTTTACGGATCTTATATATGCATGAACAGCTTGTAACACTCCAAAGAAAACTTGAAATCGCGTCATATGACCCCTTTAAAAACACAAGATGTAGGGCAGGGGTAGGCAAGTTGGTTATGCTGTCTTCCGAAAGGCTTTTGTTGCAGCTGAGAAGCACATGAACCGCAGAAAAAAACAGAAAAAACTAACTGCATGTTGTGCACATGACATTGGAGTGGACAGAATACTGGGCATGGAAAAATAAATACTTCTTATAAATCAGTGTATTAAAATGTTTATAAAAAGACTGAAACCTTGAGGAGTACGTGTAGATGGAAAATTGCACTGAAAAATAGGAAGGCAAACAGTCTTGCTTGATATTCTGCACTTGCTTATGAAGTATATTTGGTGTTATAAAATGGAAATTTCTCTACAAATCAAGAAAAAACTTTCATAAAATGCTTCAGGATTGACTTTTAAGGTTTTTGTGTTAAAGGGGTCATATGACGATGCTAAAAATAATGTTATTTTATATTTGGTGTAATGCAATGTTTTTACACGGTTTAAGGTATAAAAAACACATTATTTTCCACATACTGTACATTATTGTTGCTCCTCTCTGCCCCGCCTTTATGAAACACGTCGATTTTTACAAAGCTCTGAAAAGCGAGGTGTGCTCCGATTGGCCAGCCATCCAGTGCATTGTGATTGGCCGAATACCTCAAACATGTGACGGTAATGTTACGCCCCTTGCCATATTTGGAAACACACAGCGTCTCCACGACATGGCGGCGACAGCGACAATACTACAGCGAGAATAAAAGTTACGCCTTCTTTCTTTACACATGAACCGCAGAAAAAAACAGAAGAAACTAACTGCATGTTGTGCACATGACATTGGAGTGGACAGAATACTGGGCATGGAAAATAAATACTTCTTATAAATCAGTGTATTAAAATGTTTATAAAAAGACTGAAACCTTGAGGAGTACATGTAGATGGAAAATTGCACTGAAAAATAGGAAGGGAAACAGTCTTGCTTGATATTCTGCACTTGCTTATGAAGTATATTTGGTGTTATTTTGATTTTTTGCACAAATTATATTAATTATATTATTATATTAATTATATATATTAATTAAGGAATAAAATACGTACATAAAATGCTCCACCTGTATTAATGCATTTTTATGTGATATCAAACAATCTGTGTATGGAGACAATAGCACTACACCAAACTCACAATAGTTGCCATTGTGATAACTGTGAGAGGAATAATAGAACAAACGATTGCATGTCGAAGGTTCACAGGAACGAGGTGTTGACTTCTACGAAAGGTTGAGGAAGAGGAAAGTGGAAAAGACGGAGAGAATCTGAAGTGAGAATGTGTTTACTATACTCTCACAGGAAGGCCAGCAGTTGACTGACAGACACGTGAAAAGGTTGGGGGGGGGTTCATTTCTTGTGAGGGGAAGAAGAAAAACAGGGAGATTGACAACAGTAAGCAAGAGGGAAGAGCACAAGGAGTGTTGTGGTACCGTAGTCAAGCAGGAGGGAGACCAGATGGAAAGGTGCCCAGCATGCGACAAAGAGCAGCACCACGGTGGCCATCATTCTTACTGCACGCTTCTTCCTCCTGAGAATGGAAGGCATGTGACATGTGTATTGTTACAGGCATGTCAATAACAGTACAATACAGGGGTGTCAATCAAACACCATTTCATTTGTACCAGTCTACCAAGACCATGTGAATCGAGAGCAACAATGCAGACGTTATGCAATACCGGCAATCAAAGCATCTGCTAAATAGGCCTTTCAAAAGCAGAGTGTAATTCGCAGAATTATATGGACAAATACTTTTTTTTGTTGTTGTTGTTTATTGTCAAAATCATAAGGATTCTCATCACATGGCTATCCATGCTGTGCATGCTTTTTCTGGCTCTTTGGTGAATAGAGATGGAGCAATGACACCCTGTTATAAATGTTATAAAACTGAATGTTGCATTTTAAGCTCGGCCTATAATTTTGTACCATATTAATGTATTTACTAAAGTATCTCTTATGGATATTAACCATGGTTTTAGGAAAAGTGTAGTAACCATGTTTTTTTTTTTTTTTGGTGTATTGATTACCATTTGTATAATATACCAATATTTGTATAATAAACCAATATTTTGCTACAAATACCATGGTTAAACTATGGTTAGTGTAGCAAAACCATGGTTATTTTGTGGTTACCATGATTGAACTATAGTAACCATGGTTTTTTTTGGTTTTATTTGTAGTAAAACCATGGTTAACTTTAGTAAGGGTTTGCAATGATGCAACATTGCAAAACCTTTAAAATAATCATTAAAGGGTAATTTGCCCAAAAATGCATTTTCTGTAATCATTAATTCACCCTCATATCATAAAAAATGTTTATTGCTTTATTCTGTGGAACATAAATTAAAATATTTTGAGAAATGTCTCTCTTTACAAAATGGAAGCCAATGGTCACCAAAATTTTGTCTTTGGTGTTGCACAGAAGTCATCCAGATTTGGAATGTCATGAGGGTGAGTAAATGATGACAGAATTTGTATTTTTGTGTGAACTACAGGTATCTGTTTAACGGGATAGTTCACCCAAAAATTAAAATTTGATGTTTATCTGCTTACCCCCAGGGCATCCAAGATGTAGGTGACTTTGTTTCTTCAGTAGAACACAAATGAAGATTTTTAAGTCAAACCGTTGCAGTCTGTCAGTCATATAATGCAAGTGGATAGGAATCACAAACAAAACCAAATTAAACCCTGCAGCTCGTGACGATACATTGATGTGTAAAGACACAAAACGGTCGGTCTGTGCAAGGAACTGAACAGTATTTATATCGTTTTTTTACCTCTGATTCACCGCAATGTCCGAACTGTCCTGAGCATGATCTGCGAAGTCTGCGATCCGCCGTAAAGCAAGAAGAAGAAGAAGACGCGTCACACGCCGGCTGTTACGCGCTCAAGACAGTTCAGACATTGCGGTGAATCAGAGGTAAAAAAACTATATAAATACTGTTCAGTTTCTTGTACAGACCGATCGTTTCGTGTCTTTAGATAATTTGGTTTTGTTTGTGTATGTTTTTTTGACTCTCAAAGCCGTGATTCCTATTCACTTCCATTATGTGACTGACAGACTGCAACGGTTTGAGTTAAAAATCTTCGTTTGTACTCTCCTGAAGAAACAAAATCACCTACATCTTGGATGCCCTGGGGGTAAGCAGATAAACATCAAATTTTCATTTTTGGGTGAACTAACCCTTTAATGATGTACAGAGTACAGTGGCCCAGTAGTGCACAACACAATGGAAACAAGCCGCAACACAACGAAATTAGCACAGCATGATGGAAACAAGCTGCGACAACAGAAACAAGTCGCAACACAACGGAAACAAGTCGCGGCAAAACAAAATTAGCATAACACAACGGAAACAAGCCGCAACACACTGAAATTAGCACATCACAACGTAAACAAGCCGCAACAGAATGAAATTAGCACAACACAACGGAAACAAGCCGCAACAAAATGGAAACAAGCACAATGAAATTAGCACAGCACAGCGAAATTAGCACAACACAGCAAAATTACTCATGCATTGTGTTGAGTCATATAGCCTACTTGTATACTACATTATTTGTATACTACATCATTTTACTTAATAGGATAGTTCACCTAAAAATTTAAATTCTTCATTAGTTTCTCACCCTTATGTTTTCTTCTGTGGAACACAAAAGACAATATTTAAAAAAAAAAACACTACAGTGTATTTTGTCCACACAATGAAAGTCAGTGGGGTCCAATGTTGTTTTGTGCATTATGTAGACAAAAAGGATGAAACATTCTTTAATATATTCAAAAGAAAATGTAAAAAAGTAATTGCTTTTATACTACAGTCCAATAAATAAGAGGTTAGTATTGAGAACTTATTTTTGACACAATTTTATCGTTTAACACCAAAACTGATAACTATATTAATGCACCAGTGCACGATAACATTCTGTTCATTATAAGTGTGTGCCGCAGTTTTGCTGTCTGCTGCTTTAAAGGGGTAATGAACTGAGAAACCAAAATTCACTTGGTCTTGTCATTGTACTATAAAAACATCTTGTAGGTTTCAGAACTCAAAACTTTGTCGTTAGTCTAAAAACAGCTTATATTGAAGGCAGTCTGCCAAAACGACAGCTTTTGGCATGTTCTATGACACTAATTTTTAACAGTAAGAAAAATCTGGGGGGGGAACCTCCATATATATTTATGAGGACAAAATATAATAAATATTTTTTGTTTATTATAGTAGAGTTGAGATGATATTTAAATTATATTTTTTATAATATTTAAATTTCCTTACAGTACAGTGACATCATAGAAGTGAATTAAGAAATTCAGTTATTTAATATATAATTTCAAAAACAATTATTTGGATTTAGACATAAAAACATTTTAATAAAATATTATAAACATTTCATAATAAAAAAATGTTATATTACATGTATTTTGTCCACACAATGAAAGTCAGTGGGGTCCAATGTTGTTTTGTGCATTATGTAGACAAAAAGGATGAAACATTCTTTAATATATTCAAAAGAAAATGTAAAAAAGTAATTGCTTTTATACTACAGTCCAATAAATAAGAGGTTAGTATTGAGAACTTATTTTTGACACAATTTTATCGTTTAACACCAAAACTGATAACTATATTAATGCACCAGTGCACGATAACATTCTGTTCATTATAAGTGTGTGCCGCAGTTTTGCTGTCTGCTGCTTTAAAGGGGTAATGAACTGAGAAACCAAAATTCACTTGGTCTTGTCATTGTACTATAAAAACATCTTGTAGGTTTCAGAACTCAAAACTTTGTCGTTAGTCTAAAAACAGCTTATATTGAAGGCAGTCTGCCAAAACGACAGCTTTTGGCATGTTCTACTCTATGAAGTAATAGTATGGATAAGCACTGCCTCCGCAGAAGCAGATCAACATTACTGCTTGTGTTTACAAATGAGGCACAATTCGACGCAGGATTTTTAAAAAGATTGAAACTAAAACACGATGCTGTGCCGACTATTGGATCCAACAGTAATGTCGCAACACGCAAGTGCGAATAACTGTTTTCATTACGTGGTCACTATTGCTTTGTAACTTCTTACAGATCGTTTGATGTGTATTTAGTTATTTATGCATTTTAAACCTAAATCACAGCAGCATCCATCTATGAGGATGTGAGCCAATCATTGCAGTGGGCGTTTACTTCCGAGTCTACAATCTTCCACACCTATTCAAACAGAGCGTTCTGATGAGGGGGGTTAAAAATAGGACAGAAAATAGCTTAATACTTCTAAATTATGATGTTTTTTCATGATTCATGATACATGTTCATGACCCCTTTAAATGCTCAAGCTCCTTAAAATCAGGTGGATTTTTGGGTGAAGTATCCCTTTAGTATATTTTGCCTCTTACTGTAATTGTAACTTTGGTTGACGTTAAGTTAATATTAATGTTTTGTTTAATGCATAATTTCATTTTTGAGACAATAATGATCTAAACAATTAAATGGTAAGCGAACCCCCTGTTGTAGACTAACCTGGTAATCTTGTTAATTTCAGATCCTGGGAGCGTTTGAAACATGGCGTCGTGTACTTTGTGCTTGCCCCAGAGCTCCCGCATGATCTTCCAGTAGAGGATGGCCATGGTCGTCAAGGGGGCCAGAAACACCAGGACGGACAAACAGGTAGTGTAGGCTCTCCTCTGGTGCTGGCTTGGCCATACTTCCAAACAACAGGTGTGGTGGACATCAAACAGAAAGTCATATTTCACCTGGGTAGTTAAATATGAGGAAACTTATTATATGAATCCTTCATTCTTTTCTATTTGAAAAAAAAAGACAGATGGAGGGAATGCTAGAGGCAGCTAAATATTCAAATATTCAATCTAATGAATTTGTTTAGCAAATAATATTGTATAATGCTGCTTTTTAATTCACAAATGAATTACAACGGTCTGATTTACTGACTGACAGGCATTGCTAATGGTTAAAGACTTATGAAGCTTATCTGCTGAATGCCTAAAACAGCATGACATCAATCATCATTTGATTGGAGTGATGCATACAAAATGTCTTTGAGGGAAAAAATGTGTGAAAGCTGCACATGCAAGGACAACATAAAGCAAAAACACAAACATGATAAGTGGAAGGCATTATTATATAAATGAATATATAATGGACATTGCATTTGAAGCCCTCAATGGTCTCCTCTAGCATAGCAACATCTAATTTGATTCTAATAGTGTTGATGTGTCTGTTATCTCTGGTGGTAGCTGCAGTGAATAAAAAATCACGTCAAAGAGTCAAGACACATTCTGCTTATATTTAAACCATCAGCCACTTTTTTCTATTTCTTTCATGTAATCTTTTGGTTTAATAATTGCAAAGCATTTCATAATCTTAATGAAAACTAGGAAATTTCTTTCTTTCCTCAGATTTAGCTGATATTAGTATCTGAGCTAAATACTGATTTTTATGCCCTATTTCATTGTGTTCCTTATCTTTGACTGTTAATGACTTGAGTTTTGTCTGTTAGATTATATGTCTCTGCACCTGAGTGTGAGCAATCTCTAAATTGCTTGTTTAATCTAAAAATAGTGGTCTGTATAATGGATAGGGATTGTTCTGGAAATGTCAGAAAGGTTGCATGTTTACCTCCACTTTCTGAACAAACCACATAGGAGCCGCGATTGCCAGGGCAACCAACCACACGACCACTGTAAAATGAGGGACATAATTAATTATATTAAAACAACAACATTTTGTTCGCAATAACTTCTTTAATCTCTCTTTCCACAACTCACCCAGCATCTTGAAGGCATGACAAAGAAAGTAGCTGTTGTGGACATGCAGAGGATAAAGGATTCCCTGGAAACGCTCTACTGCAATACAAGTCATGGTGAGCATGCTGGTCGCAATGGCTGTCACTTGTAGGAATGGTATTAACTTGCACAGGAAATCACCTGTGGGTCAAAAAAATAAATGAGGCACAGTGAGTGAATCGGTGAGTCAGACAATTAGTGAATTAGAGAGCAGGCAAATGAACTTATGAAAGACTGTGTAAAATATTGAATAACAAACCGGCTGACCTGTTTTCATATATACACAGTACACTCTAAAAAAAAGATGGTTCTTTAAATTGTGATTCACACAATATGTTGTTGCTGCTGTTATTGTTGTTATTTTAATGTAAATCCCCCCTCCCCCTGATTTCCCCCCTGAATTACTGATTTTTTGGACTTCAGCCATCCAACTACACAGGCTGTCAACACACTCTCAACAGGTAAATGATTTCTTTCTTAAAATGTCTTATTATTTTCAACTTTTAAACTGTAACTGGTTTCCTACCAGTCATGTCTTTTTCTCTTTTTAGTTTAAGAGAACATGTAAGTGCGACCAGCTCTGTTCAGTTAAGGATATTTCTTTCTCCATCTCCACTAAGTAACAAAGATATTGAATTTATGGTCCATATTGTTTTTTTATTTATTACTTGGGTTTATGCATAAACATAACATTGTGAAGTGCTCACATACTACTTTTGGCCTTCATAAACAATTGTTTTTACATAAACAAATGGAAGGAGGCACATTGTAACTCTAAACTCAATTGTGCATTTCAGATGCTGTCACATCCTACAACCTCGTCATCTGCAGAGAAAAACTGCCACTCAATCACACAAAAATGTGACTCTACCTGTGAAAACCCAGCTAAAGTCTTTGTGTGTGTGTGTGTGTGTGTGTACTGTTTTACATAAAATCGTCCTTTATAATGTAAAGAACATTACTCCAGTTAAATTTTTCTTAATCGTCTCAACTTGAACATCAGGAGATACTCCTGATATTACTCCTTTAACCCGTCTTTTGTCTTCTGGAATTGAACAAATAACTTTTTGTCCTAGAACCGATTTTATTCCTAAAGCCACTTTTTGTTGTCTGTTATCATTACAAAACAACAAAAGTCTACCTTCTCTTAAAGTCTTAACACTTTCCATCATTCCGATCTTTTCCTTCAGTGCTTTAGACAGTTTCAACGGGTTAATTGCATTCAAAGATCCAGCAGCAAACTTCATCAATACCTTACACTCTTCTTTTCTTTTCCTTGACATATGACTTCCATTCTCACTGTCTGTTTCAGATATATTTCCACTAATTTTCTTTCTTTTCCTATTTACCACTACATTCCATTCATCTCCATTACCTCCACTTTCCGCGCCACACAATTCATCCTCCATTTCCGGATCACTTCCGGAATCAACGCCACTTCCTACCATGCACGCTCCAGTCACAGACCAGCTGTTGCCAATCCGCCCCAAGCCCGCCCCTCGAGTCCCAAAAAACCCGGGCCGCCCAATCGCGTTTCGAGGGGGTCCCCGTTAAAAATCGCGTTCCGGGGATAAAATACGCGTGTTTTGGCGGTGTTCCCCTGGTAAAATTTGCATTCCAGGGGCTAAATATCACGTTAATGGGGTCGTTTTTCAACACAAGGACATGAAAAACAACCCGCAGCAACAGTGTTAAAGCAGCCCAATTCTGCGGGAAAACCGCGGACTTGGCAACACTGGAAGAGGATAGCTTTCTGATAGCCATCAAGAACCGGTACTTAAGAAAACCTGGTACCGTAACGTTTTCATTTTTTTAGTACCGACTTGGTACCGAAATGCCGGGTCTTTTGACAACACTAATTTCACTAGGACTTGGTCTTCATTACACTATTTTCTGTTGCTATTTTTGTTTTACCTCTGTATTTATTTATGTTCAATGTCAATTGTCATTTATTAATGTATTCTGCTAATAACGGTTGTTAAAATCACTGTCATTTTTGCTACAATTTCACGTCATTAAATAAAATAAAAATACCTAATTGACACATGCTGTTGTTGTTGTTTTTATGAAAACCTTAATAGAAGCTATGAGATATTATAAGACCAGGCAGATAGAGGGCTAAAAAAAACAATAGTAATAAATGAGTTATTCAAATAATATTAATAAAACTAATATTAATTATATAAATATACTAATATACTAATATTAATGAAAATAAACTATCATTAAAAAGGTTATTTATAGCACCATTAAGGTTATATAGCACTTTCAAAGCATTGTTCTTTATGGAACCCTTTAAAAAGTGTTCTATTTAGCACCAAAAAGGGTTCTGCTATTGTTACAAACTGAAGAACCCTTTTCTGGTACTGTTTAGAACCATTTTTCTTAAGAGTGTAGATAGGTTGACACGTAACAATACAAGAAAAAATATACTAACGAGACTTGCAGAGCAATTTTAAAATAATAGAAGGAAATGTGTGGGCAGTAAATGTATGGTCTTTATGGACAATGATGAGGACAGCGGGGTGGAGTGGGACAACAGGCTTCATTTTCTGACACAATGTTCCTCATAATTACAATACAGGAGATCAGATTGGGTTTGTGTTGCCATGGATTTAAGGAGCAGTCTTCTCCCAGCAGTTCTGAGGAGTCTTCTGTAAGCCACTAATTTTTATTTTCCAGCTCACTGATCCTACATAATTCCAAAAGCACACTGGCATAGTTCACCTGTTGCATGCTGGACATGACTGTCCTTCATTATGTGATGTCATTAGATGAAAGGTCATTGACTCTTGCAATTGATGGAATCTAAAACACAACTTGATGCATACTAATAACATAAGCAATGCAAACTATGCCTGATTTGTAGAGTATTACTGATAATTGAAGTTATATTTGAATTATTTTTTGTTCTGGTCTATGTCAAGCATTCAATTTTGGCTGGTTAACATGGTCCAGTTGGATCCTGCTGGTTTATGTCATAACTATACCATCTGGCTGCAAATGCATCTTTTTTCATTGACGGCCATTCAACAGTAGTCATGTACACTCTTAAAAACAAAGGTGCTTCACGATGCCATAGAAAAACCTTTTTTGTGTAAATGGTTCTATAAAGAACCTTTAACATCTGAAGAATCTTTTTGTTTCACAAAAGGTACTTTGTGGCGAAAGAAGGTTCTTCAGATTATAAAAAGGTAAGCAAGAGATGGTTCTTTAAAGAACCTTTGACTGAATGGTTCTTTGTGGAACCAAAAATGGTTTCTTATACAGTCGAGCCGACTGTTACAACGAACGCAACTTTCACCGCACGAGCTCTTTACTTTCAGTTTTCATTCTTACATTCAGCATTAACAGTAATCCAAAATGGGTAAGCTTTCAACTGAACTGTATAGCCTACATGCATTTTAGATGCTTATATTATGCTCTTGCCCCATCCATGCACATTATTATATGAGCGGGTTTTTTAAACATTAAAACTGCTCAAGTCATTTCAGTGGTAGGCTATGATACATATTCATGTAGCCTATTAAACTCCCCATAACTCACAAACTTACGGTAGCCAAGAAGTGCAAAACAAATCACAATTCTGAAAACAAAATAACAAATTACAAACGTAAATTATAATTTTAATTTAAATTATTAAATGGATCGTTGTCAGCCTCTGCTTTTCTGCAACAGACTGAAGCTCCGGGTGAATTCAGCGCGACTTGCATTCAGGAAATACAAGAAAAATGCTGCAATTTTCTGGTGTTATTTTATTATTGTTGGGGCAGTCTCCAGCTATATCTTAAACTTCTTAAAATACAGTCCACTTCAGATTGGTTTTAATCACTGCTTATCTAATTCTGATTGGGTGGGCAAGACTGTCATTTGGGTGGGCTTAATTCAACTGTTGTTGAATTGTAGTTTTGTGAAAGATGGAAAAAACATGCAGAAAGCACAGAAAACCTTTACCTTTTGAACAATACTACAGGCTACCATCTATGAGCACTGAATTGTGAGATGAATGGACTGGAGGTCAAATGCTTCAACTGTTTAATTCGTCAGTGTCTTTGATCATGCATGAATTATATATCCTTAAAGCTTTACTTTACTGTCACGTAATAGAGTTGAAGTTGATGCAACAGGAACCTTGGGAAGAATTGGGTGTCCAAATGGATATAGACTCTTATGACACATAAAAATAACAGAAACTAACATTTCTGTCAAGCGTGAACATAATTAAGCCTACCTGCCAACCAGTTGGTGAAGAAGTGCTGCAGCGGTGTGGCAGGAACACACACTATGGATATCAGGAGGTCACTGAGTGCCAGAGAACAAATGAAGAAGGTGCTGGGAGACTGCAGAGCCTTCCTGCGACATAAGAGAACCAGCACCGCTCCGTTTCCCACCACCGCAAGCCCAAAGATGAGCACGTAGAGCAGACCAAAAACTGGAAGCAGGGTGCTAGGGAGTCTGGGCACGGCCACCAGAGGAGGAATGGAGAATTCCTGGATGAACTGCCAGCGAGAGAGGTTGGAAGCCTTCAGCATGTGGTCCAGAAGATGGGCGGTCAGGTTCATACTGATCGTCTTCTAGGGTTTTATCTGTTTGAAAAACACCAGTATATACGTGATGATTTGGTTTTAGCAGCGATTGTGGTCTAGCAACTTGTTTTAACAATCTGTGGAGTCTGATCTTCACGATTTCTTTGATTTTACATTAATGAATGGTTATGTGTGCTGTATTGATCTGTCTCTCTTTGTAAATGATGGCTTACAGGCATTTTTCATGGTTGTTCCTTGTTGTTGATGAAAACATTCATGCCTTTATCTCCTTCCTATTAAGAACATGCTTTGTAAGCATTGATTTTAAGCCACTTGGGACAGTCTGTAGTGTTTATTGAAAGGCTGCTACTCAGCTTGACAAAAACCTTTTTAGTCAAAAATTGTGTGATACCAGCATTATAATTACTCTCAGTATGTCAGTAGAATGTCCTTTAGCTGTTCTAGCTCCTTCTTGCTAATGCTTGATATCACATCGTCATGACATGAGACATGAGACATGACAAGGTCCAAACTTTTGGGTAAAACCTGTCAATATATAGTTTACTCAAAATAAGCATCATAAAATATTATCATAGTTTAGAGGACAGCACTCCTTTTACTCAGTATTTTCACCCTTTTTTATTTAAACGAAAAATATGAGAAAAACGCATATTTGTGTAACTTATTGACTTGAAATCTTTGTTTACTGAGCTACAGTTCTTGAGACGTCACCTTTTCTTGCACCGTTCCCCCATATTAATATAATATTCTCTTAAAATTATAATGTTGTAATTATATAACAGTAAATTGGATTTACATTAGAGAAAATTATTGTTTGCATATTTTTGGATTTGAACAAGCATTGTGATTATGATGAATGCATCTATGTTGTAAATATCAAGCAGCCTATAATAATGTTCTATAATAACATAATCAAATACGGGACGATATTTTTTAAGATATTTACTGCCATATAATCGTTAATTGAAAACAAAGTTAATAAAATGTTAATCTAATGTTGCATGAACTTAAAAGTGATATTGTCAAAGGTTACGACTGCAGGTAAAACACTAAACAAACAGTAAACAGATTCGACCGAAACCATCATGTTAAAAAACACGCGAAATCGAATCATCCTCACATCTAGACAGGCGACTCGAGATGATATTATGAAGTAAACTAATAAATAGTCCACACATTTTCTTTCAACAGATCATACAAATAATGGCAAACGTTTCCATTCTCTGTTTAAAGAGAGATGTTTCACACAAATTGCAAAAACACCGTGCTGTGATCTGATTCGGTGTCTCGTTATTCCTTCAAAGTTTCTCCGACGCTCGTTTGAACTTCTCCCTTCATCATCCTATTGAACGGCTCTCTAAACCATATTCTGCTCCTCAGCACATCTAGCGCGTTTTATCTATATATTTATTTTCTTACCTGGAATTAGTCGGTCATGCTTTCCTCTTGCAAGACAACAACAGTCAAACAATGACAGTCCAACACTGAACTACTGTAGGTATAATCAGTTGACAGAGCTACAGCAGAAACACTAGCCTGGGCTGTGACGCTTATCTGTATACTTTTCCCCTTCATCTTTCTTTCTTTCTTTCTTTCTTTCTTTCTTTCTTTCTTTCTAACGTTGTCTATCTTAGATCAACGACAAAAAAAGGAACAATGCAGTTTGTATGGTCATTTACAATTATTACTGTACTGTAATAATACTGTAATTATTACAATTAGCTTGACTTCAGTTACAGGAAATATACAGGAAAAAAAGCTGCCATAAACTTACTTACTTTAGAATTATATTTACAATTGTAACATTATATGTTTAATATAAAGTGACACCCATGATAGGAAATAGTTTGGACAGCAATGGAGAAGCTGATCTTGGTTACAAGTCAACCTGACATTTTAATGACAAAAGAACCCCGAACAAATAAGCTAATTGTTTGAAGAGTTACTTTCATTTGATCTCTATGTAAATGTAATGTAAAAAAAATAAAAAATGCGACCAGCTGTGGGCCTTTCATCATTAATTCCACATTACATAACTACAATTACATCATTTATGTAATTACAATTTTACTGCAAGAATACTATGGTCTGGTTAGTGTGTTGCTATCATTCTCAAGCCCCAGTGCATGATTTTCAACTCTTTTTAACTTGCCATTGAAATAGTAGAAGTGATTATTTTCATCTTCAGCATTAACTTTATTGATATTATGTTGGGTAATTTTTTTTAGAACTCTGATATTTACTCAGAGGTGATGATTGCAGTGTATTCTGCAATATGAAAGATAGCTCTGTTGTCTCTTGCTTATGTTTCACAGTTGAAGGCTCTTGTGGCTTTGGTGTGGTATTGTATAACATAATTTTAATCATCTTCTCCTGGCATCTTTTCATCCCACAGGTGGTGCGATGAATTAGTCCAAAGCAACCATCTTCATCTGTAGGCAGTGATCCTTCTGCTTCTTTGCTTGGTGGTGTTTTATCTTCTGGTGTCGGTTTCTCAATTTCTTTTGTGCATTCTCTTTCAGGAAGTTCTGTTGTCATTTCTATCTGATGTTTAGTCACTATGACAGTGTGTTCATGTCTTCTTAAAGGGGTGGATGTAACTAATTCATTAGTACCTTTTGTTGCAAGATGTTCTGAACTTAAACCATCATATTTCGACTGCCTTTCTTCGTGTGTGGTATCTGTTCTCTTCACAGGTGTTTTCAGGTGTTCTGGTGTTTCCGTTGTACGTTCTGTTTCAAGACTCTGTGTTGTCATTCTTTTCTCATGTTCAGTCCTAATTAAATCTGCATATTTTCTTGCTGTAACCAATTCATTTATGCCTTCAGTTGCAAGGTGTTCTGGCTTTAAATCACTAATTTTCATCATCTTTTCTACCCAGAGCTGGTGCGATGAATTAGTCCAAAGCAGCCATCTTCATCTGTATGCCATGACGCTTCTGTTTCTATGCTTGGTGGTGATTGAGTTTCCACCCCTGGCACTGTTATTGTTGGCATCGTTTCTTTCCTTTCCATTGATTGTTTCTCCAGAACATCTTCAGGTTTTTCTGTTGAGCTCTTTGAGTCTGTTGCACATCCTGTATCAGGAAGCACTAATGTCATTTCATGTTCTGTCAGTGTGACATTATGTTCTCTGGAAATGGGTGGTGTCACTGGCTCATTTGTACTTTTTGTTGCTCAACCTTCTGACCTTAAGTCATCAAGTTCTGAGTGTCTTTCTGTGGTATCTGTTCTCTCCACAGATGTTTTATTTTCTGGTGTTTGTAATTTGCTTTCTGTTGTACATTCCGTTTCAGGAAGCCCTGTTGTCATTTTCATCTCTTGTTCTTTCAAAGTATCCATATGTTCATGTTCTCTGGAAGTGGTTAGTGTCACTGGTTCATTTATACCTTTTGACTGAAAATTTTCTGAAATGAAATCAACAGGTTCAGAGTGTCTTTCTTCATATGGTATCTGTTGACATCACAGGTGTTTTATCTTCTGGTGTTTGCAACTCGATTTTTGTTGTACATTCAGTTTCAAGAGCCTCTGTTGTCATTAATGTCTCTTCTCTGTTCACTGTGAAATCTTTTGCATATTTTGTGGACATGGTTGGTGTTGCTGGTTCAATTGTACCTTTTGACTCAATATTTTCTGAAATGAAATCAACAGGTTCTGACTGTCTTTCTTCATGTGTGGTAGCTGTTGTCATCACAGGTGTTTTATCTTCTGGTGTTTGTAACTCAATTTCTGTTGTACATTCAGTTTCAAGAGTCTCTGTTGTCATTAATGTCTCTTCTCTGTTCATTGTGAAATCTTCTGCATATTTTGTGGACATGGTTGGTTTTGCTGGTTCATTTGTACTTTTTGTTAGATGTTCTGAAAGTAAACCATTATGTTCTGACTGTCTTTCTTCATGTGTGGTATCTGTTCTCTCCACGTGTGTTTTGTCTCCTGGTGTTGATAATTTGATTTCTGTTGCACATTCTGTTTCTTGAAGCTCTGTTGTGATTTTAACTTCTTGTTCAGTCACTATGACAGTATGTTCATGTCCTCTGGAAGGGGATGATGGTTCATTTGTGCCTTTAGTTGCAATATGTTCTGATCTTAAAACTTCATTATCTGTCTCTCTTTCTTCATATGTGGTAGCTGTTGACATCACAGGTGTTTTATCTTCTGGTGTTTGTAGCTCAATTTCTGTGTGCATTCTGTTTCAAGAGCCTCTGTTGTCATTAATGTCTCTTGTCTGGTCGCTGTAAAATCTTCTGCAGATTTTGTGGATGTGGTTGGTGTCACTGGTTCATTTGTGACTTTTGTTTCAATATAGTTTGAAATGAACTCAACAGGTTCTGACTGTCTTTCTTCAGTTGTCAGATGCTCTCTCCAATGATGTTCTTTTTTTCTGCAGTTGATAAGTTGATTTCTGTACATTCTGTTTCAGGAAGATTCGTTGACATTCTTCTGTCTTGTTCAGTCTCCAGTAAATCTGCATATTTTTTTAATGTGTTTGGTGTCATTGCTGTTTCAAGATGTTGTGTATTTAAATCACCAGGCTCTGACTGACTTTCTTTGTATGTGGTATCCGTTCTCTCCACAGGTTTTTTTTTAAATCTTCTGATGTTAGTGTCTCAATTGCTGTTGTACATTCTGTTTCAGGAAGCTCTGTTGTCGTTTCCACCTCATGTTCAGTCTCTATGGCAGTATTTTCATGTCCTCTAGAGGGATCTGATGTAACCAATTCATTTATACTTTTTGTTTTTAAATGTTCTGAACGTAAACCATCATATTTTGACTGTCTTTCTCCATATGTGGTGTGTGTTCTCCCCACAGGTGTTTTATCTTCAAGTGTTTGTAACTCAATTTCTGTTGTACATTCTGTTTCAGGAAGCTCTGTTGTCATTCCAGTCTCTTTTTCTGTCAGCATGGCAGTATGTTTATTCCCTCTGGATGTGGTTGGTGTCACTGGTTTATTTGTTCGGGGTTCTTTTGTCATTAAAATGTCAGGTTGACTTGTAACCAAGATCAGCTTCTCCATTGCTGTCCAGTACAGCATTCTTTCTCATCCTTGTGTTTTATATCAGATACACTTTCCTTTTTCCAATGTTGCTTTTTCCATCGTTAATCTAATTCCACTGAAGCTTGTCTGGTGTTTTTGACCAAATTTTGTGGTTTCCTGAACTGCTCCCACTGTTGGCCTGATTTCTTTGCCCCCTGAAGATATTTTCTTCTCACTTCCTTCATTTTCTGCTGATGATGGGCTCTCCAGTTCTGTTGTACAGTCTGATTCAGTCAGCACTGTTGTAATTCCCATCTGTTGTTTTAGTATTTGCATATTTTCTGGAGGTGGCCAGATTTTCTAATTCACTTGTATTCATTTCAAGATGTTCTGTACTCAACAGAAGATCTTTAGTGCTTTCTGTCTTGAAGCTCTCTGTTATGCTTGATTCTTTGTTTTTATCTTCTGCATTATGTGGTTTTAAAACCGTTTGACTGAATGACATGGTTGAAGTCATCTTGTCATCACCTTCTTTCGATTCGTCATCTGTTAAGACAGTCGTTGGCCTTGCTTTCCATATGCTTCTTCTTTGCCTAAACATTTTCAATGGAACTTGGTTTCTGTGTATTGAGTCGTTTGCAGATGAGGCGTTTGTTTGTATCTTATCTGTCGCTAATGTCTCAGTCTCTGCTGTAACTATGCTGTCCTTTGCTGTCATTTGGAAAAGTCCCATTCCTAATAACATCAGTATTTTTTCCATGTGGATGACAGCATCATTACTAGAAATGGATGCAAATTTCATAGCACTTTCCGCTAAGTCCTTAATTTCGATTTCTACTCCTTGGTGCGGTTGTGAATATCTTGTAGCCTGGTATATGGGACAGATAGTTGAACCCTTCTGATTAATAAATATTCGCAACCATGTGGCAGATGGGAAGGTATTCCTTAGCATCTTAGCTAGATTTTTCCTGTTCCTGTTTCCATAAACTTCTTTCAGGGGCGCCTTCAAAAGCGTTCCCTGGAAATCCATCAGCAGTTTGACCAGAATGATGGTCAGTAGTGCAGGAAGAAGTTTTTTCTTTTGGTTGCTTGTCCAGTTTTGTGACCGTTTTTCTTTTAACATGGAATACACCAATTATAAGACATGTTTTTGAAGTGATGCCTTCTTTAGATTAGGGCTGGACGATATGGCCAAAATTTATATCACGATATATTTCTTAATTTCGGTCGATACGATATAATTCTGATATCGATATGAACACTATTTATCTGAAATAGAAATATTTTGTAACATTATAAATGCCTTTATCATCACTTTTGATCCATTTTAAGCATCCTTGCTAAATAAAAGTATTAATTTCTATAATTGTTTCCCCCCAAAAAATAATAAAAATTATACTGAATGGAATAGTGTAAAATGTTACAAAATATGTTTACCATGTTTCAGAATTTGTTGTGAGTGTATGAGTGTGAGATTTCCCGGCCTGAAATTTTTTTCCCAGTTCGCCCCTCGTGGAAATTAATGGCGCAGACATGCGGTTTCATTTACTACACATAGGCCTACTGAAGCTCACGGTGTTTGCAGCCTCTGCCGCCTCACTATATGAGAACATGAACACATAAACATAATCTCTAAAACTGCTCTGAGTCACTTCATGAGCATTTTACTTATTTTGATAAAACTATCATCATATCATATACAAAGAGACACCAATGTTTCAAAAAGACACCAATGTTTCAGGAGTTTAGTACACAGAATAGGACACATGCTTATTAGATAACTGCATTTGAGTTGATGTATATGCTTTTATTTATTATTATTTTTTAATTAACTATTTTTTTTCCAAACCATTGTTAGATGCATTGTTTCCTGTAGTTATGCAAAGATTTGGTTTCAAAAACAGAATCAGTAAACTATTTCTTATGATTTTAAATCTGCATTGAACTTCAGATCAATCTTAAAGTAAAAGGCGGTACTAAAGTCTGATTTTGTGGTGGATGTGTTCAAATTTCAACATTTTAATTCAAGTGATGAAGGATTTTGAAAGTCTGACAGTGTTGAGCACTACTGTAAGGTTAACCCTGCATGGTGTAAATGTTTGAAAATGATTAATAGTTGCAAATAAACATTCATTAGAAATGTATAAAAGTAATCAAAAAGTAATCAGTTAAATTGCTTTAATAAAGTAATTGAAAAAGTTACCCTACTATTACGTTTTAAATATAGTAACTTGTAATCTGTAACCTATTACATTTCCAAAGTAACCTTCCCAACACTGTTTAGAATAGTATAATATTGCATGTAATATAATCAGTATTTCAGCTAAATGTTAATGCAGTAATGCTAATTACTGTTTTCTTGCAGACAACAACAAAAAATAAATAAAAAACAGTATTTCAAAATGTAACCAAAATTGAGAATATTTAATCTTCTCATTGCATAAAGTAAATATTATACTAAATTGCTATTTTAAATCTTGTAAACCATCATAGCTTACCTTTGGTGGTAAAACTGCAGTCTGTATTTTCTCTTTATAATGTCCTCTGTAAACCCAATTGCATGGCATATGTTTGATCCTGCGCACTTCTGCAATGTAGACACACTTTACTATACAGCATCTGTACATGTAGCCATGTTTTCTAAGAACAGACTAAAGTAAAGCCCAGTCCTGGCACAGTATTTCTTGACATGGAGTACTATCTGGAGTCCTAAATGTTTTCTGCAGTTGGAAATGCTTAGGAACTACAGTAAGGAGAGACAAAGACAACCACCATAACCTCATCACGCCATAGGCTCCAGCAACATTTCGTTTGCTGCTTCAGGTCATTAGACAGGAAGGTCACACCATGTCTGTAACAACGTTCGTAGTTCGGGAAGAAGGAGGCGAGAACCGGTGAACGTTTAAACAAAACTTTAATAATAAAATAAACACAAAATAGTGCGACAGCCCATCGCGGACGACTGCCGCGCACAAACAGAACCAAAACACAAAATAAAATCCAGGCCTGGTCCTCTCTTGTCCAACACTGTCGTGACTCCTCCTTTTATCCTTCCGGAGCTCCTCCGTGGGACTCGAGACCGGTGAGTGGCGCAGGTGTCGCTCATGAGCATTTACTCCACCGGCCTCGCTCCGTTCCCACGGCTCTAGGCCCCACCCCTCTCGTCACATACCCCCATCGCCCTTTGCAGGCCGGGGGGTACCCACGAGACTGTGCTCTACTCCCCCCCTCCCCCCTCCGGGGGAGCCGATCACGGCGGCCGCGGCGTCCCTGGGGATAAGGACAGACAGACGAGGCGAGAGAAAAGGAGACGGAAGGATGAAGAGAGACAGAGACGAGAGAGGGGAGAAAGGAAAAAAATAAATTCTTGTTCAGGTTCCCAGACACACTGCCACTCGGCCCTCCACCAGCTGGGTAAACTCTTCCGCGATGCCTGGCGGCGCCACTGGATAGCCCTCGGTGGACGGCCCGACACTCCTCCACCGCCCGGTGGACGGCGACGGCTCCTCTGGATTCGGGCAGCTGGCAGGAGTCCCCCGTTCCCTGCTCCTCCCCATCATGGCGGATGGCAGCAGGCTCCGGCCTCAGGCGAACGGCGGCGATTTCTCCGCTCCCTCACGGACGGCAGCCGTCCCTCCACATTCCAGGCGACCGGCAGCGAATTCGTCCGCCCCCCTGGCAACTCACTCCAGCCCACCGCCTCCAGCCTCCATGGCGGCAGACTGCTCCGCCATGCTCGATGGCACCCGAGACTGCGCTCTACTCCCCCCCTCCCCGCTCCGGGGGAGCCGATCACGGCGGCCGCGGCGTACCTGTGGGTAAGGACAGACAGACGAGGCGAGAGAAAGGAGATGGAAGGATGAGGAGAGACAGAGATGAGAGAGGGGAGAGAGGGGAAAAAAAATTATTGTTCCGGTTCCCAGACACACTGCTGCTTGGTCCTCAACCGGCTGAGAGGCTCTCACTCGCGGTTCCATGCGATGGTACTGGACATCTTTGGTGGACGGCCCAACGCTCCTTTGCCTCCTGGCGGACGGCGATGGCTCCTCCTGTTGAGGGCAGCCGGCAGCGAGTCCCCCGTTCCCTGCTCCTCACCAATCATGGCGGATGGCAGCAGGCTCCGGCCTCCTGGCGAACGGGGCCGACTCCTCCGCTCCCTCTCGGATGGCAGCCACCCCTCCTCAACCCAGGAGCACAGCAGCGAGCTCTCCGTCCCACCTCGTCTTCCATCGCTCCAGCACCACCGCCTCGGGCAGCCACCGGCGGTCTCTCCGCTTCTTCCTGCTGCCCGATCTCCTCAGTACCGCGACCCCCCTCAGCAGCGAGGGCTCTCTGACAGCGTGTCCCTCCTTCTTCCCGGGTTTCGGCACCAATGTAACACAGTTCGTAGTTCGGGAAGAAAGAGGCGGGAACTGGCGAACATTTAAACACTTTAATAAAATAAACCAACACAAAATGAAAGTAAAGCGGCCTTGCGGACGACTGCCGCACACAGTGGCGCAGGTGTCGCGCATTAGCATTTACTCCACCAACCTTGCTCCGTTGCCACGGCTCTCGGCCCCGCCCCTCTCGTCACAGTGTCCTTATCTTTGTTTTATCTGAGTCTCTGGGTTTTACTATATACATATGATAAGAAATAAGGCGTTTACTGCACTGCAACTGGTGGCTATAATGTTGCCCATATCAACACACACATCAGAATTACAGTTCCAGCTTATTTTAATGTGGAAATTTATTGTAGGTCATGCAAACTAAGTATAGAACTAGAATTCTAGAACAGTGAGAAACACAACCATAATTAATTCTAATTAACTAAAAGGAGCATCATTATCAATATACCTGCTGTATAATGCTGTGAAAATGATCCTCAATCATTATTAAATGTTAAAGTCAACGTGAAACGGCAACAGCAGCCCATTTTAATTTTGTAATGTGGTGGTTTTTTTCATTAGAAGAACTATTTGTGACCCTGGACCACAAAACCAGTCTTAAGTTGCTGGGGTATATTTGTAGCAATAGCCAATACATTGTATGGGTCAAAATTAATGATTTTTCTTTTATGCCAAAAATCATTAGGATATTAAGTAAAGATCATGTTCCATGAAGATATTTTGTAAATTTCCTACTGTACATATATTAAAACTTAATTTTTGATTAGTAATATGCATTGCTAAGAACTTCATTTGGACAACTTTAAAGGCGATTTTCTCAATATTTAAATTTTTTTGCTCCCTCAGATTCCAGATTTTCAAATAGTTGTATCTCGGCCAAATATTGTCCTATCCTAACAAATCCATACATCAATGGAAAGCTTATTTATTCAGCTTTCAGATGATGTATAAATCTCAATTTCAAAAATGGACACTTATGGCTGGTTTTGTGGTCCAGGGTCACATTTGTGTGAAATAATTATTTAAAGAGAACAAGAGACAGCTTTGCTTGTTGAGAAAATGTATTGTGTTTTTAAGGATGTTTAGATATATTTATTTGCAAGGCAATAAACACTGATTTATAAACAAGGCAAAATTAAAAACATTTACCAAATGACTTTCATATAAGCGACTGGTCAAATAAATAATATAGGCTACTGTAAATAAATACAGAATTGAACAGGGCAAGAATATTTTCAGAAATGAATCTGAATTCATCAAGTTTCTTTTGGTAAAACTGTCCTTCACTATAAAATGTTTTGCTTCTAATATGTGATGTATTTTTATCCATTGTCATGTCCTGTGATATTTCATACTCCATGTCCAAAGTGGTTCATTGTACGTTTCATTTTGCCGTTAAAGTAGTATAAATTATAATTTTCCTCTGCACTGAGTTCACTGTTGTGTAACTTTTGTGTAGTATATTTACTGTGATTAATGATTTCATTTAGTTGAAGAGGGCTCTGTTTTTGGAGTTCTGATCTGGCATTACGTGGTTTGTTGCTAGCAGAGAAATATGAGAGCGTTGAAGATGTGGTGTAGTTTTCTTTTTCTAATATCATCCTCTTAAGGCATCTCTTCAAACCAGTGCTAGTACGGTGAATGAGCACAGAGCACAGGCCTGCAATCATATCTGAAGTTAGGGGGCGTTTGCTGCTTGTTGTGACTTTGGAAAAGTCACGTTTTGCTTCTTTGACTTGCATTGTTGTTGTCGTCACACATGGCATTGGGGTGTCTAGGAGGTCCTCTATCTTTTCCCCTACGGAAAAGCTGTCTGGAATTTCATCTAAGCTGTTCAGGTTTAAAGGTCCTGCGATTTGATGATTGAAGAAGGTTTGCATGGGGTTGGCCAAAAATACTTTAGAAAGAATCCTGACAAGTTGCTTCACCTTCAGCCATTTCCACTTACATTTCTCCTGACTGTTTTGGACAAGAGCTCCTTCAAAACTAAGCCCCTTCACATTTGTGTGATGATACGTGGTCCAGCGAATGTAGCCCGTGTTGTGCCAGTTTCCCTCTTCGTGAATGTATTTCACATTGAGATGAAAAACACCACTTAAAATATGTGTTGTTGATGGGGAGGGTCTTGAGGTCACTTGAGGAGGGAGTGAATGCAACTTTCCTCTGAGCATATCCTCAACAGCCTGTCAGGAACAAAAAGAACAATGGCAAAAATAATAAGTGTGAATTAAAAAAAAATCTAGAGTGTATTAATTATGAAATTAATAATTCATTCATTATGAAATATTCAGTAAGCAAGGATATCAAAGGTTTCTTTTTTATCACTTGATCTTGCTTTGAATTTTACTTTACATATGAAAATGTTATTTTTTTTTTATGTTAACTTCATGCTTTAATCTATCAAATGACAGATAATTAAATAGTTTATAGAGAACCATTTGTTATGGAAATGTATGCTTAAAAGTATTGTTCACCCAAATCTCACTCACGTGGAGCACAAGAAGGTGAATAATTGATTTTAATCGTATGTTCACAGATATTCATTACTCCAGAAAGGTGTAGTCAGAAAATACTTTATGCTATTTTTTATTATTCAAGAGACATTATCGAAGGATAAAATGCAAGATCTTACCGATGGTGATATATACCAAGTTGTGATATTCTTCAAGAGATCATGCTCTGACAAATCAGGGACTCCAGTATGTCTTATTTTATATGCCCAAAAAACTGGCACATGTTTTAAAGTTGGAAAAATAGCAATGGAAATACATTTCTCTTCATTACATCTACAACAGAAGTCCACTGAAGCTTTTTTAAGAAGCAGTCGAAGATGGGTCCATCCCTTGTAAAAGTGCCCTTCGCAATTATTCCACTTTTCATTGCGGTGATCCAGCTGAAATATCCCACCCCACACATACAAGCACATTGAGGCGAAGCTGAGGTGCCATTGTAGCTTCATCGTGGCTCTTTCTCAACAGCTGTCTGGAAGCTGTTGAGCTTATGCGAAAAGCTCTTATCTTTGTTTGATTTCTTCATATACACATGACTCGCTGTGCTCTGCCATAGGAAGCCAGTCATCTTAAAACTCATTAATGACCAAAGCTTAACAATTCAAAGTGTTAAGTGTGCATTGACAAAGTGTGCATTGACATTTGCATGTGATTATGAATGAGTGCGGACGTTCTGTATTCAAAGTCTCCCAGGGCTCTGACGCACTTGATATCTGACCTGAAACAGCACAGAAAGCACACCTGAAACTCTGCACCTGCGGAGGTAGGAATGATGTTATTCTGCTAGATTTGGCACACACATGTATAGACCAAATACATTTCTTTTTGTGTGTGTGTGTGTGTGTGTGTGTGTGTGTGTGTGTGTGTGTGTGTTCTTCACACTTGTGCTGATAGAACCATGCAAATATTTGAAGTGTTAGTGACCCTGAGCAGAACAAAAATTCCATCAAAATTTGATTCAGAGCCACAGCTTTTAATAACGACTATACGAACACCACATTTGATCAGAGGGGTATTGTTGTCTTTCAGTTTGTGACCAAATCCAGGAATTGAATTGAAATTTAAAAGGCATTCTCGGTTCAATTGTAAAACTCTGGTTACTTACGCTGTACAACTGATGCTGTTATATTTGATGTTTGCATTACACATTTTGTATTCTACTATCATTAGGAACATTACAGACAATGGGCAATGAAAACGCTAAAACGAATGTGATAAACAGGAGCAGCAGGAATGTACGAGCATTTATAAGTCAAGAGAAGCTGGACGTTGAAGCCTTCATTTCAAAATACAACGGCCAAAATGTTATGGACACCCTGCTGCCACATTCTGCAATAAAGAAGTTTTGCTTTCGACCTGACGTCCCAAGCTACCGTATTCTAATTTCTGAAATTGGTGAGCTTCCTTGGGAAAAGAACCAGTATATTTCACTGTTCATTGAAGATGAGGACGATAAGGAAATCTGTATTAAGCACGTCTGTCTCTGCATACCTTTACCTTATGAAGCTTCAATTTTAATATATGATATATGATGAGTTAGACACGCTGTCTGTTTGTTTACCTCACTATATGACAGTCATCCCATCCTGCTTTGTTGTATTTCACCATTAAGTTTAATATCTCTTCGTAGCAGTTGCTTTTCAGAACGAGTCAATAAATATAGCTGAACAATGCAGATCTTTGTACATCTTATGTTTTTAAAAGCAGCAAGAACATTACATGACCATGAAAATACACCGCACAATTTCTCTAATTCAAAAAGTGAGAAAATGCCACACTATAAGAAAACACACAATCATTCCCTCATGTGGGTTGATTTCATGCAAATGTAAGTAAGTGACTGGCAGATGAAGGCCACCCAGTACTTTTACAGACACTGTACTTTTATCATGATTTATAAATTACAGTCATCTCCTTTTTAAATTCTTGGATCATGCCAGCCATTTAGTTCATGTCTCCTGTCCAGTGTGGAGAAACGTGCCATTTAGATAAAGGTTGAGTAGTAAGATAGTCAACTCTTACTGGCATTTTAAAAGACGTATCATGTTGTATTTGTATTCTATCTGCTCTCACGACAGCTTATGTGAAAGAACATAAGGCGTGGCATCGTAAAAATTCTAAAGACACGCTTCATCACAGAGTGACACTAACGCCCTTTGTGGTGCTCCGTCTGTATGACACAGCAAAAAATACAAATTTGCAATGCATTCTGTATTTAGGGCTTCAGTAGTAGCATATGCTGTTTATTATTTTTAATGGTTTAGTACCTAAAGCAATGGCCTAAAGAACAGCAGGGTGATTTATTCCGTACTCAAATCAGAGACATTACTATAATATATTAAGTTTTGAAGTTTTTGAAAAAACGTATTTTCACCTTTGTAAACATCAAAATCATTGTGGGTGCAAGAAAGCCTTTGTTATAGGTATAAGCCAGAAATCGGATTAGCCTGTATAAAACAGTTTATAGCACATGAATAATATCACTATATATTCCTTGAGACACCATTATAGTTATGTACACTTAGGCTCATTTTCCACCTCCCCTAGAGTTAAACAGTTGAGTTTTACCGTTTTCGAATCCATTCAGCCGATCTCCGGGTCTGGCGGTAGCACTTTTAGCTGTAGCTTAGCATAGATCATTGAATCTGATTAGACCGTTAGCATCTCGCTCAAAAATGACCAAAGAGTTTAGATATTTTTCCTATTTAAAACTTGACTCTTCTGTAGTTACATCGTGTACTAAGACCGACGGAAAATGAAAAGTTGCGATTTTCTAGGCCGATATGGCTAGGAACTATACTCTCATCCTGGCGTAATAATCAAGGAACTTTGCTGCCGTACCATGGGTGCAGCAGGCGCAATGATATTACTTCCGTCAACATAACCAACTACGAAAACTTAGTGCCGGTCACGTTGGAAGTTACCTAGCTGGGGACTATTTTCAGGCGCTGGAAAAATATAGAAACTTTTTGGTCATTTTTGATGACTCCAGACCCAGAGATCGGCTGAACAGATTCGAAAACAGTAAAACTCAACTGTTTAACTCTAGGGGAGTTGGAAAATGAGCCTATTTTCAAAAATAGGGGAGTGTTCCTTTAAGACAAGCACAACAAAACATCTTTTAAACTTTAAAGAAGAATGAGTTAATAGCATGACCATGACTAGCATAACATCTCTCAAAAATCTGGGGCTGGACGCATAAAAGAAAGTCACGGAGAGAAACGGGAGATATTGTGCACATTGAATGGCTTGAACATAAAAAGAAAGGTAAGAATTTTGTAATTAAAGAATTGAAATAGAAGCTTTTATAAACTTTTTGTCATTACACAGCTTTATTAGACCGCTGGTATTGGCGGCTGAAGAATTGAAAGCTATTGAAGATGAAAACCTTAAATATAAAGAACTATTTAAATATTAAAGATATATGTTTTGCTCTGAAATATATTAATCCGGTCATTTTCTGTCTCTGTTTTAGATGCGTTTCCCTGTGTCCTTCTATGTGCTGAGTGTGTGGCTGGGGTTTTTGTGTGTGATGTTCGTGTGTCTGTGGAGTGGGACCTGGAGATGAGGATTTGCCTGGGATGAGTCTTTTCTGCAGTTTAACTTGCACCCGGTCCTCATGGTGACGAGTCTCGTGGTGCTGTATGGAAATAGTGAGAGGAAACACTTCTCTTTCTGTCTCGCATGTACAAACACCTTCTCCCTCTTGTTTTTAACTGGCAGACTTCTTCTCTTTTTTTCTCATGTTTACGGTCTTGCTCCATCAAAAATAGTCCTATAGGAAGAATCACAAATTATTTCTGTTTAATATCATATATGTTTTTCCAAGACGGCACTGAGATTAAATGGAGATCAAATTGAGATTTGTCTTAAAAAATAAATAAATAAATAAATAAAAAAAAATATATATATATATTCTGTCATCATTTACTTACCGCACAGAATGTCCCAAAACTATGTGACATTCTTTCTTTTGTCGAACCTGATGTGATCTGTCAGTGCTTTCAAAGTGCCCAAACGTATCTGAAGTGTGTAAGTAATATTTTCCACCAAATTTAACGACAAACTGTCAGGTAGATGCGTAATGATATAACAGGGATTTAATTAAACACAAACAGCTGTGCTCGTCTCTAATGGACAGTCTTTCAAGCTGCGTATGGCATAGTTAATTTGCAATATGAATAGTGAGTGAAAGGTGTTTGTTTGTGAAGTATAGATGTAGAGATGAGGTACAGTATTCAATAAACTTTTTATTTTAATTCTAGCTGCGAAATGATGTTTTAAACTCAGAAGTAAAGAATTACATGGGGGAAAAGATCAACAATTACCATTATCAGATGGTAATACTTTGATATGCCATGAGAGAGATGACCATTTTCATATTTCATATTATTATTTACACTACAATTACACTACACTACTTGAAGTCAATATGATGTTTTAATGTATTTGAAATGAATGTATTTGATCAAAAATACAGCAATAACAGATATATTGTCAAATATTACTACAATGTAAAACAACGGTTTTCTTTTTGAATATACAATATTTTAAAATTTAAGTGATTCATATGATGGCAAAGCTGAATTCTCAGCATCATTACTCCAGTCTTCAGTGTCACATGATCCTTCAGAAATCATTCTAATATGCTGATTTGGTGTTTAAGAAATATTTGTTATTATATATATTGAAGAGTGCCATCTGAAAATTTCTTCTAAAATGAGCATTTTTATCAGGCTCCTATGTTTATGTTCATTTATTTCATTTTAATGGCATAGAATAGAACCTATACATTGCCATTAAAGTGAAATTTCTGAACCTAAACATAGGAGCCTGATAAAAATGCTCATTTTAGAAGAGAGCACTTAGAGGCTTAGAGGCTCTTAGGCACTTAGAGGGTTATGCATCTGAACTCTTTATATATATACAGTGGGTACGGAAAGTATTCAGACCCCCTTAAATTTTTCACTCTTTGTTATATCAAAAGGGTGCTTCTACTAAATACTGAGCAAAGGGTCTGAATACTTAGGACCATGTGATATTTCAGTTTTTCTTTTTTAATAAATCTGCAAAAATGTCAACGATTCTGTGTTTTTCTGTCAATATGGGGTGCTGTGTGTACATTAATGAGGAAAAAGAATTAACTTAAATGATTTTAGCAAATGGCTGCAATATAACAAAGAGTGAAAAATTGAAGGGGGTCTGAATACTTTCCGTACCCACTGTATATATATATATATATTGATGAATAGAAAGATTAAAATAATGTTTATTTGAAATATAATTTTATTCTTAGAATAAATAAATAAATACATTTAAAAAAATCTTACTGACCTGAAATTTCCTTTACTTTAAAAGAAAAAAGGAATTCCAGGCATATTATTTTGATACATGGTACAGTTCGTGTTTATGCCATGTCCAAAGACACTTATTGTGAATACAAATTTTTACAGTTTTCTCTTTTTCTCTTTGTCCTGCTCTCTCTGTGTCTGTTTCTCTCTCTCAGCCATAGTCCTGTATCGTGTTCCTCTCACCTGGAGCAGGTGGTGGTGTAAGCGGGCCCATGCAGGGCTGTTGTTTGTGGCCATGGTGCTGTCTGTGCTAGGAGTGTGTGCTGCTTTTGATTTTCACACTGCCAACAACATCCCTCATCTGTATTCATTACACAGCTGGACTGGGATCTCCACAGTGGCCCTATTCACTTTGCAGGTACAGTATACATGGTCAAGCCTGATTGAAATGTCATAGTATTTTCATTGCTTCATGCTTAGTAAAGCTCCATGAGTATGTTCTACTCCATCAAATTTTAAAGAAATGATGATTGACATGGTCTCCTGTGCCTTTCTCCTCTGATTGAATAGTGGTTTGTGGGTCTTTGTGCTTTCTTGTTGCCCTGGACCCCTTTGGCTTTTAGAGCCCGTCTGAAACCTCTTCACATCTGGATGGGCATTGCCATCTTCATCCTGAGTCTCATCACCAGCCTGTCTGGGATCAATGAGAAACTACTGCTGACACTGTGAGTGACAATCCTATTATCACAACCCTGTAGCTGCAAGAAATGGCTGTGATTTATCTTATTCAGATACATAATAATGTTTTCTCTTTGAATTAGCTGAGTAGGAGGCTCTTATTATGGTGAAACCATCCTCTAATGGTCTGTTTTTATTATGGCTGAGATGTTTGTAGCTGTTTCAGTGTTTCCAACCGACTGTGTCTCAGCAGAAATGGGAGAAATGGAAGCAATACCAAACCATATACGGCACTGCCTGCTGAAGCTCTGTTTGCAAACTCATTAGGCATTGCAGTTGTTATTTTTGGATTGTTAGTGCTGAAACTTCTGTCCAGTCAGAAATGGAAGAATCCAGAGTCTGAGATTGAAACTGACAGAGTAAGTATATGATGACATTCACTTTAAGATGCCAAAAATGAATTGTAAGTATAAACACTACTGTTTAAAAGTTTTTTTTTAACTTAATACTTCTATTCAGCAAGTATGCATTAAATTGATCAAAACTGACAGTAAATACATTTATCATTTATATAAATAATACAGATTTCAAAAGGTTTCTATTTCAAATAAATGCTGATCTTTTGAACTTTTTATTTTTTTATTTTTTTTTACACACATATACAGTGTGTGTGTGTGTGTGTGTGTGTGTGTGTACAGTCATGGCCAAAAGTTTTGGCCTCCAAAGAAACACGTGCAGCCATCCTCTCTTTGCATCAAAATGGCCTCACATGCAAGGAAATTGCTACAAAGGATATTGCACCTGAAAGAACCATTTACCAGATCATCAAGAACTTCAAGGAGAGAGGTTCGACTGCAGTGAAGAAGCCTTCAGGACGTCCCAGATTGTCCAGCAAGCACCAGGACCGTCTCCTCTTGAGGAGTCAGCTATGGAATCGGCAGCAGGTTGGTGTGAGAGCATCTGCAAGCACAGTGAGGCCAAGACTTTTGGACAACGGCCTGGTGTCAAGAAGGGCAGCAAAGAAGCCACTTCTCTCCAGACTGAAATTCTGCAGGAAGTACAGGATTGGACAGCAGAAGACTGGTGCAAAGTTATTTTCTCTGATGAAGCTCCCTTCCGGCAGTTTGGGACATCTGGAAAATCGATTGTTTGGAGAAGAAAAGGTGAATGCTACCATGAGTCTTGTGTTGTGCCAACAGTGAAGCATCCTGAGACCATCCATGTGTGGGGTTGCTTTTCAACCAAGGGAGTGGGCTCTCTAATAATTCTGCCCAAAAACACTGCCTAATAAAAAGTTTAAAGATTAAAAGGAAATCAGAACCAAATCAGCATATTATAATAATTTCTGAAGGATCATGTGAAGGATCACTTCAGCTTTGCAATCACAGGAATAAAGGACATTTTAAAATATATAAAAATGGAAACAGTTATTTCAAATTGTAACAATATTTTACAATATTACTGTTTTAATGTATTTTTGACCAAATAAATGTAGCCTTGGTGAGCATAAGATACTTTTTAAAAACATTTGCATGGTAGTATATATTTGTTGTCTACATTTTTATTTTACATTTTGTAAAAGTTTGCTTTTGTAACATTAAAAATTAAAAGTGCTGAATAGAGAGGCAATGGCTGAATTTATGTTTTATTTTAATGTGATTTGTAGGCTTTGCTGACAGATGCCAGATGAAGACTGGAGTAAACAAACAGAAACATGTTGTGTATATCACAATTATACAAATCACTTTTTGACTCTGTGGCAGCTGGTTTTATGCTTGCTTCATTTACACATCCAAAACAAATGGAGTGCCCAGTTGATTGACATGCAATAGAACCTTATCAATGTGAGAGACAGACCTCTTGTGGTTAGTAAGACAATTGCAAGAAAAAGTAATAATAAATTGATCTTACATTTATTAAGTGTTGCCTTCCAAGTCAATATTTTGGTGTATCTATCTGTTTTCGATTTTATATTGTGATGGTGTTGAATATAAGAAAAGTGGAGATGCCGGGGATTGAACCCGGGGCCTCATACATGCAAAGCATGCGCTCTACCACTGAGCTACATCCCCTTTAAACTACAAGGAGTTTAGGTGGCTATAAGGGCTTTGTAGAGTTACATTCTTTAGGTACGTAGGACATAACAAAATGTAATATTATTACTTCAGCAAAACATTTTTTCTTATAGCAATTTAAAAAAAACTACACATCCTTAACTATACTCTAATAATTCGTAATATATATATATAAACAAATAGTAGACCTATAGGAACACTATTAGTAATTTAAATAAAACATTAACGTGTCTGAACCTTAAGGCTGCTTTAAAGATTTGTGGATAGTTAATGCATTGGATTTTTTTTTTTTTTCATTTTATAGGCTACTAGTGTAAGTTACGCGAAGCCATCGTTGTGTGGCGCCGACATCTCCTATTCATCGCTTACGGTGCTGATTGGTTTAAAATTCCACCATAACTAATGAAGGCCAATGAAATTAATTTACGTTGAACTCTAAGACTGACAGCTCGTCATTGCATTCATCGGTGTTATGTGACTGGAAACTCGCAGGTGAATGTGTGTACACACAGATGACGAACCACACACAAGCGCTTTGAAATGGGATGTTTCATAGACTAAAGATTACGACAAACGCGGCGGACAGCGGAATTTAAATCGGATTTCTATATCATATCAAAAGCATGTCCGCTTTTGTGGTGAGTGAAAGGTTAAACGTGAAATGCTGTGAGTTGTGTGTTAGCTTGCTAAAGTTGTTAGCTTGATTAAATGTACAAAAGCTGCTTGCAGCTTTAAAGTTTTTGGACCAATGTGATTCAGTGCAGTAACGTTAGTCAAGATTTGCATAATCAACGTAATATTATTAATATGATTTTATAACGACCCATTATTTTATTAATTTAGCTAGTTGCAGGCCTTATGAAATACATGTAAATTGTTAGTTATGCTGTAGGCCAATTTTAGCAAATGTAATTCGTTACATTAATAATTTTGCAAACGAGAATTGAGATAATAATGGTGGTAATAATTTCTCATAATGTTAAACGTAACACCATGGGCCAAGTTTCATTGGTTTTCAGCGGCAACGCTTATGTTTACCGCTTACCGCTAGGGGCTTTTAAAGATTGAAGAAACGTATCTTAAAGGGGTCCTATTATGCTTTTTCACTTTTTTAATTTTAGTCAGTGTGTAGTGTGTATGTTTGGGCATAAAAAAGATCTAGAAAGTTACAAATCTTAAAGTCCACTCCAAAGGGAGATATTTCGTTTTTAAAAAATCCCTTTTCAAGAACTACAACGAACGGCTCGTTTGGACTACAGCGTTTGTTTTCAGGGCTTTGTGATATCACAAAGCGGCTCATTGGAATATCATTACAAATAATTCCCGCCTACAGAAATTCGAGTGGTTGGGGGGTGGGGAGGGGCGAGGTTGTGGTTAGAACGCTTGGTTGAGTGAGAACAATTCTTACAAGTACAACACGACGTAGCTGGGCGCCGCGGACAGACGCCGAACGGGGCCGACGGTGTGCCTACACTCAGAGAAAATAATGTATTTGAATTTTAAATATGTGGCGCGACGCGACGCTGCGCTTCTCGTCCATGCGCGACCGCCTGAAACGCTGTTTTTTTCACCTCCGTGCCCAAACGTCTTTGTTTTGGCTTGTGAAAAATAATGCGTTTTTCGAACCACCAAGCATGAGAGCATGTTCTAGTAAACCCCCAAAACAAAATCAAGACTTTGTAAAAGAGCATAATAGGACCCCTTTAAAACAAAATGTAAATGTGTAAAGCATCTGCAATGCAAAATATAATGTGTAAACACATTTTGCATGTTTATTCGAGCTAAATAAACTACATAATCAGGGCTATTTATAAAGTTTGTGTGTGAAATAGGGCTGCATTAAGACCTCACTGGGCCCTGGGGCTATGACTTACTGCAGGGCCCCCATCACAATGATATATACACTGTAAAAAAAATTCCGTAAAATTTACGGTAAAAAACCGGCAGCTGTGGTTGCCGGAATTTTACCGAAAATACTAGCCTAAGTAAAAACAAACTTACTGAAGACAAACAGTCATGAATTACAACAGAACAAAGAAATTGACCTATATAAACACTTAAAGCACTGGATAAGAAATATTATATTGTATAAAATAAATAGACTGAATAGTCTTCACTGCATAAATTCAATATACATTATTTTACAAAAGCGATTCGGTCAAGGACAGTGAGTGATTTTCTTTCTAATGTTTAATTTACATTATTGACACAAATAGCAACAGCAGCTATATTAGGCTGCTTTGGAGGAATAGTTCACCCAAAAATTAAAGTTATGTTGTTGTTGTTCTAAACCTGAATGAGTTTCCTTCTGCTGTTGAATGCAAACGTATATATTTGGAACAATAGCCTACTGGTAACAGTTTCTGTGCCCCCATGACTTCCATAGTATGAAAAAAATATATACTCCAAACAATATTGGAGTCAACAGGGACCCGAAACTTTCTGGTGGTTACGAATATTCTTCAAAATATCTTCTTTCATGTTGAGGAGAACAAAGAAACATACAGGTTCAGAACAACTTAACGGAGTAAATTATAACAGTATTTTAATTTTTGGGTGAACTATATCCCTTTAAAATCTCATCATATAATGCCAGGATCTCATAATAGCCAACTAGTGCACATGCTTTATCTTTAACTATTAACGTTCATTTAAGACACAAATGACTGTGTTGACGAGGAGACAGGCATTTTGACACATAACTATGTGTATTCGAACGTTTAAACACAAGGTGCGAAAAATAACTCTTAGTTTAGTCAGGCGCTGTACGAGCAGGTGCGCTCCGCGCGTATCAGAAACCGTCTTAATGCACGCATTTGCCAAAATTAATTCTGCCCCACTGCTTAATGTCCCTGAACTGTTAAATTCGTTTTTAAACCAAAAATGCTTTAAATGCGTTTAAATGAAAAGCCTACATCATGACGCGCAAAATTAATTTCTCAACCCATAAGCGAATATACTAGGCCTATAGAGTTTGTTCATTCTGTGTGAAATAAAGGGGGGGTAACGGGTTTCGGTAACGTGTAACCCTGCCTTGTCAGATTTAGTGACCCTGCTGTACATCTGCATCTGTTCACATCAGAGCAAAATTCATTCTAGGATTTACAATAGAGTGGGTTAGACATCACCAGAGTGAATTTGGGTAACATATTTCAATGAACTTTAATACTGCCTTGTTAGATTTGGTGACCCTGCTGTACATCTGCAGTAGAATGGTAAAAAGCAGTAACTCTTGGATTTGTCCCAGTTAAAACAAAATAAAAAAAATGTGTCTTTATGTATTTAGAAACAAAAAAATATTTATGTATTTCAAGTCAAGTCAGCACCAGTCCTAAACAGCTGTTAACAAGGAAGTGATACACTTTGAAATAGGGCTACTTATTCATTATAATTTCATTCACTAGCTGTCTGCATTTATTTTTCTAGGCCCATCCCTCGGTTCGTGTCAGAGGAACAGAACACACATACACACCTGTGCTGTGTCAGGATGAGAAGTGTTTAGGGCAGGAAAAAGGAGTGCACATGCACTGCCCGCTCTGTTCTGTGGCCGAGGCTTACCAAGATCTCGTCATCCTGCGAGCTCACTTCCGCATCAAACACGTGGACAAAGGCATTGACTTTGCAGGTGAGGCACAATGAGACTATAGACTCACATGTGATTCATGTCCTTTGGAGACATTTTGTCAATTTCATTTTTTATGGACAGGCTTGAAGGTGCTGCGCTGCTGTATCCATTGTGAGATTGTGGGCACTATTAAAGGAGAAAAACGGTTTAAAGGTGCACACTGGCACTGTTACCGCTGTAGAAATGGTTTCAACAGGAGGGACGAGGCCATCAAACACTATAAAACACACTTCCGAAATCCCCACACCACATTCCAGATCCAAGTCACACAGGTAAAGGTGGATAACCCGGAGTTAAATCTGTTTTCCACTTTGGATATGGCTTTTTATGATCATGTTTGCGCATGTGCTGTCCTAGAATGTGAACTGCCGACAGTATTATGGTGAGAGCTCAGAGGCTCATGCTAAAGCCTATGAAGGGCTGGCGGTTAGTCTTGGACTGGGTGGAGATGGCACTAGCATTGGATCCATCCTGACCACTGGCACTGAAACCCTACTGACTGTGGAGCCAAAGGTAGACAAAATCACAAAGCTTTATTTTGGGCATGAACCGTTTTGGTGTTTGCCTTGAAGTATTGTTGTTGTCCTCTCCTTTCTGTGTTTGAAGGAAGACGGTGAGAGAAATGGAATCCCATTAGGTGCTGAGGAAGAGGTGGGGTCTTCCCAGAATTCATCTGATGGGACTCAGACTCTTGTTCTTATGGACCCTGATGGACAGGGAAACAGTGTGATCTATGATACAGCTACTGGTATCCTCACTGAACAGGTAAACATTATTAACGTGAATCATTGAACATATCACTATTTAATGGCATTTCATGATTAATGTTTTGTGAAACCTCAAAATTACAAACAGTATAGAAGGTGTGACTTATTATTAATGCAGCTCTGCTATTAGTATTCCTTACATACACTACTATTCAAAAGTAAGCGACAACATGAAAAATTATTAGCAACCCCCAAATTTTTAACAGTAGTGTACATTATTCATGTACTTTATTCAGTCTTCTGGTTTTGTAAATCTCCTGTAAGAGCTGTCAAAAAATGTTTTTGTTGCTTTAATTTCAGGAGGCAGAAAGTTTGGAACAGACCCTGCTACAGAAACGACTCCTGGAGCTCCACCAGCAGATCGACACACTACATCAGGAGAAGGAGAGTATGGAGAAGACACTACGAGCTGAGATTAAACAGCTCAAAGAACAGGTATACCTGCTTAATCTCCCTCTTTCTCTCTCTCTCTCTCTCTCTCTCTCTCTCTCTCTCTCTCTTGCTCTAAAATCTGCATTAATAACAGCATTAGTCTGCTATCAACGACTCAAGCCTCCGTTACTCACTCTAAATTGATGTTTTGGAATAGGACTGGACGATTAATAGAAAAGAAATTGAAACCGAAATTCAGAACCTCTACCCGACGTAATTTTCCCATGTTGGTTATTTCGGTTTTTAATCCTGTTAATACTTTCCCCTTAAAAGCATACTACCGCTTGTATAGTTGGCGCTATATGGACGTGTATGACCATTGCTCTCGCGTCTTTTGCAGCGTCTCGCACGTGAGTGTCGCGTTAAAATAATTTAAACTTTTACACGTAGCGCCGCTCATTAATGTCAGTTTTAATTCAGTGGACTAATCAGAAGACCCCGGAGGCAGGGCAAGCGTTGTGAGCTTTTATTTACAGTAGCAGGTTGGCATGGCAACTTTTGTATTTGCAACATGGCGGAGTAGGGATTCTGTGCTGTGCTTTATTTTATAAAAGCATTCCTGAGCGCTGCATACCGCGGTTTTAGATGCAAAGACACGTTCTGTGTGAATGACCAGTAAGAATCTAGAGTAGCCTAAATACTTAAAGGGGTCATATGATGCTGCTAAAAAGAACATTATTTTGTGTATTTGGTGTAATGAAATGTGTTTATCGTCCTCTTTTAGAAGGCCAAACAAAGTGGTTTCGCTTTCACAACGAAACACAGCGCCTTCACGGCATGGCGGCGGCAGCAACAACAATACTACAGCGAGAATAAAAGTTACGCCTTCTTTCTTTGCGTGAACATTTGGGCAGCGTTATGCAAATCTTCCCACATCGTGACGTAGACATGTGGGGGCGTGTTAGAACGAGCCGTTTTAGGTAGGCGTGGTTGACTCTTAACTTTTATAAAGAATATCTCTTTGGATTTGAGACTTTAGTCTTTGCAACTTTACAGATCTTCTTTATGCACCAAGAGCTTGTAACACTTCAAAGAGAAAGGAAAAATTAAAATCGCATCATATGACCCCTTTAAACAATTAGAGTGACAGTACAAGATCAATGAGATGCTGTCCATTTCTCTTAATCGGCAGTATTGAATTTACATTCATTTTTTAAAACATTCTTCAGTTATTATTTTCTACTTTACACATTGCATTATTTAAAATAATACTCATTTACAAGAGGTATAAGTTATTTTCCACTTTTCGCATGACAATATTTAAAATGTATTTTGTTTGCAAGAGATGCTGGTTATTTTCTACTTTTGACATGGCAATATTCATTTATTTTGTTTGCAAAAAATGAAAGTTATTTTCTATTTTTTTTTTATTTCTTTTTTTTTCGTTTTTTTTTAGAAAACTTCATAAGACTTCATTTCGAGCAATGTGTGCTTTGATTTCAATTGTTCAAAATATTCAACAAATAACCATAAACAGTTTGTTTCCTTCAATTATTTTAAAATCACAAAAATGCACTGTTATATCCTGCCTTTAAGTATATTTACAGTGCAAAACTTTAATGAACTATGAGGGCATAATAATAACAAATAAATTTTTTTTATTAAAAATAAAATAACTGTTCAATAATCGTAATCGAGGTAAAGTGTTCAGTTAATCGAGGTTTGGATTTTAGGTCATATCGCCCAGCCCTATTTTGGAATTAGCAACAGAGGCATGTGATGATTTGCGCAAGAAATTAGTCCTACACGCAAGTGTTTTAAGGACTAAAATTTGATGAATGTCTTGAAATACATCATCTGAACAATTTCTAGAGGTGTGGTAACCATAGTATTAATGGAATAATTGACTCTTGTCTGTTGAATTATTAGAAAATAATGCACAGCCAAGGTGTAACGGCCACCTCGGGTGTACAATATTTTCTAATAATTCAACAGTCCATCGTCAGTTGTTCCTTACTTATTGTATTTCTAAATTAAGTCATTTTTAACTTTCATTGATGTAAAATTCAATGTTTTGTTTCATTTTTTTATGTAGCACATTTGCAGTATGTTTTCATTTACCACACAATAAATTGCCCTGTTGTATAAACACATAGGACACACGTTGACAGTAAATACACTTATTTGGTTAGCCAAGCAAGCAATACAACAAATAAATATTTAAATTACCATTCTGGAATAACAGTTCAAACATAAAAGTTTTCTGTTCATCAAAAAAGTTGTATTTTGTATTCCTCAGAAATATTACCTGTTTTGAACATTGATAATAATAAGAAAATGTTTCTTAAAGGGGTCATATGATGCGTTTTAAATTTTTCCTTTCTCTTTGAAGTGTTACAAGCTCTTGGTGCATAAAGAAGATCTGTAAAGTTGCAAAGACTAAAGTCTCAAATCCAAAGAGATATTCTTTATAAAAGTTAAGAGTCAACTCAAGCCCGCCCGCCTCTGCTCACTCTAGGCCTCCGGCCTCCGTTCACTCTAGCCCGGCCGCTAATCACTCTAGCCCACCGCCCTCCGCTCACTCTAGGCCTCCGGCCTCTTGCCTGCCGTATGTTTCGTTGTGAAAGCGAAACTACTTTGTTTGGCCTTCCAAAAGAGGACACGACTAGAAATCAGTGGTTTTGACATTTCTCCGATCAAAAATGCAGATATGGTTTTATGTTTACACGGCGCGATGCAAAGCAACTCGTAAAGAGACAGTATAAGTCATTATGATCCGTAATTATGTCCCCACTGGATGCAACAAATGCCAAAATATGCTTTTTAGCAACATCATATGACCCCTTTAAGCAGCATAATAGAATGATTCTGAAGGATCATGTGAAAATTATGCAAGTATGCTGAAAATTCAGCTTTGCTGTCACAGGAATAAATTACATTTCAAAATATTCTAAAATAGAAAGCAGTTGTTTTAAATTGTAATAATATTTCACAATATTATCATTTTTACTGTATTTTTTAATCAAATAAATACAGCCTTGATGAGAGACTTCCTTCAAAATGTTATCAACTTTTTAAAGGTAGTGTATGTTCATCCATCTAGAAAGTAGTTTCACCTGCAAATGACAATGTGGACAACTTTAATATATATATATATATATATATATATATATATATATATATATACTTTGGATGTGACTGTGAGCGCACGCGCCCCTGGAGAGCACGAGTACCGAATGGCTCAAAAAGATGTGAAAATAATACATTTTTGTGACGATGCAACAAGACAATTGACAATTCTGTCAACTGTGTCCCGAAACGAGAGCTAAAGTCTTCTATCGCAGCGTGCAGCAGCTCTAGATGCGTCGACTTGCAGCAGCTCTAGATGCGTCGATGTGAAACGAAAGTCAAAGAGAGAAGACCCGGTACAGCTGAATCACCGCTGTTTTCATCTGATGGTTTGTGTGGATTTATTTACTCATCTTATCTAACCTACACACTATATTGAATAAAAGTTTTGCAGTAATTTGCCTCATTTTAAAGTTGAAAGCTGCGGGAATGAGTAATGCGATCTATGCGCAATCCCGCAACGAAATTCAGGATCTGATTAAACATAATTCTATACAGAGAATTGTGAAATAGATTTTCATGACTTTTCAAAAACTTTTTGAGTTTATTTATTTTTACAAAACTTTCTAGGCCTGGAAATTGCTGTTCAATGACTTTTCCAGGTTTTTCATCACCGTACGAACCCTAATGTGATGATCGGGTGCGGGTCGGGTGCGGTTATCTAAATCAGACAAAAATACAGGTGCGGGCGGTTGGCGGGTGGATAATTTATTTGAAGCTGCAGATTCGGGTGACGTTTTAGCTCATCCACGCATCACTAGTGTGTTCACAACAGTACCACGATGCATGCGTGTGCATTCCTCTTCTTGCAAACAAGGCGCAGTGCTTCCAGGTTCTACGTCAGAACGCCGGCTCCTGTGTCAGCAGCATCACACGCATGCGTCATGATACTCTCATGAATGCGCAAAAGAGAAGAAATTATTGAATAAAGTCATTATTTTAGATTTCTTTGTGCACGAAAAGTATTCTCATAGCTTCATTAAATTACAGTTGAAACACTGATGTCAAATGGACTATTTTAATGATGTCCTTACTACCTTTTTGCGCTTTGAACGTGGTAGTTGTTGTGTTGCTGTCTATGCAGGGTCAGAAAGCTCTCGGATTTCATCAAAAATATCTTAATTTGTGTTCCGAAGATGAATGAAGGTCTTACAGGTTACTAATTAATGACCGAATTTTATTTTTGGGTGAAGTATACCTTTAAATGCACCAACTGAACTATCAATTTGACCGAATCAGTCAAAGCCGTTTTCCAGTCACCGACTTGCTGAACCGAGAACCGTTGTATTTTAAATCATGTCTGGCCAAATTCCCTTTCAAGGAAAGTCTGTTCATTTGGCGGCCACATTTGCAACGCCTCCGGGCAGCTATTTTGGGCATCCAAGACCAAGTCCTATCTAAATGAATGGGGTAATCCTGAAATCTCAAAAACTGCCTCCTGAACTCACAATTAAATTACATATTTCAAATCAGCAACAAAATCTGAAATGAACTGGCCCATGAATGTTGTTCCTTATGCTCAAATAGCGTTAAAAGCTTATTTTTCAGGCTAGACCAGCCAATGCGCATGTGCAGTCATAATATTTGGGAACTGGAGCTTCCAACGGCAGCTGTAGTAACGCAGTGAATTTACCAATCAGCGATTGGCTCTTTCATTTAGAAGGTAAAATTAAAACAGAATAAAAATACTTATTTCAACATATTAATAAAAACTACAACTGTGAACTACCTACAATTAGGGTAATGAATGACTTTGTGTGGTTTGTTTTCTTATTAATATTTTTTTTTTTTTTTACTGAACACTGCTGACTTTAATCCCATTACTGTTGCCACTTTCATAAAAGCAATAAGAACACTGTAAAGTCACTGTAGCACAACCTCACTTACTGAGTTGGCAGTTTTTATCTGTTACTGTTGCATGATTCTAAATGGCCCATCTCACTCTGCTACAGGGTCATAGTGGACCTGTTAAAGATGAACGTTGCTCCTCTGGCAGTCTTTCAGACCCTAAAGACCATGTGTGCGGGACAGAAAGTCTCTGAAACATCCACTGGTGACACATCCACAGCGTCCCACACTGCCACTGCACCTTCTGAGTCTAGAGGTGAGTGCTACACATGTAAAAGTCATGGAGACCAAAGCATAATATGCCACAGAATTGCATGGTTTGAGTTGGAAAATAGGTGATGTCAAATACAAAGCAACATCTATGCTGTACTGATGGTACTTTTGAACTCCGACTGTCCTTTTTGGTAATCTGTGTGTGACTTCCTATAGAAGAGGAGGGTGTGGTCTCAGGAAACAGCTCTAAAACTGCAGCCCCTCCCTCTGCATCTGTACCCCGCCCACCTAGGGGAGGGGCTAAGATAGTGGTCTACAGTGCGGGTGACACGGGTGCTCCTGTATCTCAAGGTTTTTCTTCTCTCCCTCTTTTAGCTTGGTTCTCTCATCCTTTTTTTAATCCTGATGCTTGCGAGTTCAAGGTCTTCTCTTCACTCCCATGAACTATTGCAGCACATTTCTCATGCTGACATAACTAATTCCTGCCTCAGCTTCGTAGTGCCGTATATTTGTTCTCATTCTCATGCCTCACCGATTGTGCCTGCGATTTGCGGGCTCAATGCTCCGAATATGGGGGTGAAATGCCCCTGATCTGCTTCCTTCATGTGTCTCATGGACTCTGTGACTCTCATCCAGCTATAGAGTCCTCTGCTTCTCATGGTAAATGAATGTCTGTTAATGGCGTGTGTCGAATGTGACACTGTAATGCACTAGTAAACCAGTATCCTGCAAAATTGTCTGCAACCAACATTGAAAAGCATGCATGTGACTGTCAACTTCATAAACGGATGGTGTTTGCCACTTCATCGCTGATTTTTGCACTGAATACAACTGATTTGTTATAAATCATCTTGGTGTCGCCTAATGAACAAAATCTCCCTCATATGTGACCTTCTCCATCATTTTGAGTTGTTTTGACCCCGAAACACATTTCACAGTTTTAGTTCTCTACTGGTGTAATTATATTTATACTTCAAACTGGTCAAAATATAATAATTTAAATGGTCAAGCATCAAATAAATAAAATAATGATTTTCTAATAATATATTTTAGTGATATGCTCTTCTTTAATCATTTCCTACCTAACAAGCTGTGAACACTGAATGACTTTCCTTTCCGATTTTTTATTTATTTTTCTTTTTTTTTCTTTTTTTTTTTTTAAACACTGACAGATGATTACATGAGATATGAAATATTTTGGTAAACTGTTGTGAATCCTTGAACATATACTCTGATGTTTACTTATTTTTTTCATGCTATAGAGCGCAACAGTCAGAATCGTATTTGTTTTCTTCACAGGGGAATTGATTTTTATTGATAACTTACAAACTTTTACAAACCAGCTGTGAGCTACGTGGTTGTTAAAGGGGTCATATGATGCTGCTAAAAATAACATTATTTTGTGTATTTGGTGTATGCGTCATATGACCCCTTTAATCTGCTGAAGCTGTCAGCCCACATTATTTTAACTTATTTTTTTAAATAATTGTTTTGTGGAATTTCTCATGGAGAAACTATTACCCATGATTCCCATGATTAGAGCTGAAAGAACTTTTTAGTTCTTTCATGAAGCACTGTGAATGACTTGATAGAATAAGTCTTATATGTATGCATATTTTAATCAATCTTTAAATCAATAGTTTTATATTTATCAATCATTTTTATTTCAATTACGTTATATTGCTTCATGGGATTGTAATGCTTTCCCTCATTAAAGCTTATAAGTGCACAGTCTTGTCTTTTTGTCTGATTTTCAAATACCCTTTCGCCTCATAGCTGGTTGGTTTGGTTCATGGCTCTCAACTCTTTAATGAAGACTTTTTAAAATCCCTGTGTGAAAAACAAATACTTCGAGAACCAAGGCCACAGAAGTTGTCCGGTGTTCTGACGATTTGTGCTACCCACTCAGATTGTGCTACCTCTCATTAAAAAGATTGGTAGCACAAATCGATAGCAAAAAATGCTACCTGTCAGATTGTGCTACCAGCATCTTATTCATGTGGTTTGAGGCTTTTTTAATGTCCATACCTACCCCTACCCTTCCCTACCTACCCTTACCCTAAACTTGCCCTTAAAACAATGCAAATATATTTTTGGTAGCACAATCTGATAGGTAGCATGTTTCGTCAGTACACCGGCACTGTTGCACTTATTAACTAGTAGTTAAAGCAGAATAGATGATCGGTTCATGCACGTATGCTGCTGTTTGAACTGAAGCATCATCATTGGTTTGCCACACCACATTAAAACATGTCAGACAGACATTTATTTTTGAATTTCACAACTGAAAAATCTAATTACAAACAAGTTGCATCTTTCAACTCAAAATGATGGAGCCCGTCACATATGTGTGTGTTTTATGTGTTATGTTTATGTGCGTTTCTTCTGTGTGTGTGTGTGTTTGTGATTTAGTACGCAGTAAAACAAGTTCAGGGCAAGGGGAGAAATCGGCAAGAGATGGTTCTAGCCAGCGAGTGCCACGGCAGGTCAGCGCCACCAGGGGGCAGAAGAGCGCCAAGAGCTCAGGCAGCAGCAGCTCGTCTTCTCAGCTCACCTCCAACTGAAGTTCTTCATGAATTACCAAACTTTCTTGAATTAAACTCCGTTTTTCTGTTGATGAAGGTTCCTGTAGTATTGGAAGAAACTTTTTCACTGTAAACAAAAATAGTTAAGCCATTTTAGGGATCTCCCTAGATATCTTCAGTGTTTCACTGAAGCCCTCTTTGCATCAAATTTGCATCTCCCCCAGAGAGACTATAACTGAAGTATGCCATATTTTCCACGGTTTAGTTTACACGTTCACACCAAAACCATTTGAGAAAAACACAGATAATCTTTTGCTATCTTTAAACCATCCACTTCTACAGTTCGGCAGCTTCGGGCTGCTGTGAAGCACATCTGTTTTAAACTGTTTATGTGTAAGACACTCAGAATTGTCTTGGTAAGCTTCGATGTCTAGATGGACATTATTTTCTATTATTTTCATTTATGAAATGTTATGTTATTTTTTTTATGTTATTTCTTTTTATTTCCTTTTCTTTTATTCTTTTTGTTTTTCAAGTGCATCTCCAGTTTTAAGTAAAAAATATTCCTCTTTAAAACCGATTGTTGTATTTCGCACTTTAATTCTTTACATTATTACATTACACACTTTGTATAGTTTGCATAAATCATGTGTAAAGCAAAATATGAGAGTGTATTTGTTTTTGATGAAAAGTCTCAGTTAATGTTTCATAAGCACATACATAAGCATTTAATTATGCGGTTACTTTGACTGTGGAATTGTGAATGCTCTCTTCATTCATTTTGACCAGAATGAACTCTTGATCAGCATACTTCACATTTCATGTTAAATGAGATGGAATTTGCTGCACCGTCTTCCTCTATAGAAGCTGTACAGTTTAAGACAGGGCCAGGGTCAACGGAAGCACTTGTGTGTTTGTACACTGCACTTTCTTTACTGTATGGTCCCACTTGGTGACTGTGTAGGCCAAGGTAAGACCTCTTGCTATTGAGACGTGCACAATGGTTAAAGACTTCTCTTCAGTAATGAGCTGCAGCTAAAGTTTTGATGACGTGAACAACTAGAGAATGGCGTGTTAAGAGTTCAAATCATGTCAGTCTAAATTAAGCCTCTAAGATCAAATGGTTTTTAATCATAATGTGAAAGCAGTCGTAAAGGATCATATACTTGCAGAAAGACTCATTGAAGAAAGAAAATGGGAAGACTTTCAGGTTTTCTTTTAGGCTCTTAGATGATTTTTGTTTGTTTAGCATTTCTTTAGGATTTTGTTTGACTGGTAAACAGGTTCAAACTATCCAAATGAGTTTTTCAGTTTTCAGGACTGATATTAATAAGAAATTTCTTAAAGGGATAGTTTACCTTCAGTTGGTCCCCATTGACTAGTGTTTTTTCCCCATACTATGCGGAAGTCAATGGGGACCAGCAACTGAAGGTGAGCTATCCCTTTAAAGCTCCAAATCATATTACACTGAAAAACTTTTTTTTTTATGTGAAAGATTGGAGTGCATTTTACAAGAAAATACGGCTCAGTCTTGATAGTTCAGAATTTCATGTTTAATTCAGTGTGTTAGGTGCCGTTGTTAAATTGAACAAAAATTACAAAGGAAAATCCACACCAATTATGTTTATTTTTTTATTTTTCCCCTCAGTGTAGGATGATTTTCGAAGGATTGTATGATACTGTAGACTGGAGTAATGGCTGCTGAAAATTTAGCTTTGCCATCTCAGATATTACATTTTAAAATGTATTAAAATAGAAACCTTTTTTTATTTACATTGTAATATTTCACAGTATTGCTGCTTTGTTTTTTATCGAATGAATTCAAAACACGGTTCTTCAAACACATTAAAAAATCAGACAAAAATATAGCAGATAAAAAAAAAATTCTTTATTGGGATATGACAGAATTCCGATTTTTATTACAGTATGGCCCAAATTCACTTGCATGAACAAAAGTGGCTTATGGCTCTACTTTTCATTGCTAAATGGCAGATGGACAGTCTTCTCTTTCGAGGTCAGTTGATTAAAACGAATTCCTTCAGATGTTCCTGCAAATATACGGCCATAAAAACACATCTCATTGCACATGTAAGCCTTTCAACCGTTTATTTCTTTTGTCACTTTGAGAGAAAAAACTTTCTGAACCTGAATAATAGGACTTTCCTTTGCCATTTTAATGAAAGACAGTTGGGTTTGTTGACTAGGCCTACCTATATGGTTACCATATTTTTGGGCAAAGTGTTTTTTATTTTTATTTTATTAAATGTGTATATTTTTAAGGCTTCTCAAACACCAACCTGCCGCTGGTCGGTCAGATCTTGTGTATGGATCTCAGTAGGCCTATGTATTGATCTCTGTCTCTGTATATGTATGCAGCAAGCAGACCATGACAGGATGTTTGGACAGGTTGCGAGAGGTTTTATGGTTTACCAATCCAACGATGGTATTGCTGGATTTTTGAAGGGTATGGTCCATAAGTAAAGAACAGAGCAGTGCACATGAGGGGAATAGAAAAGAAAAGCTTTTGTTTGCCAGACTGAGAGAGATGAGGACAAAGACATACACTTGTGGAGAAAACGAGAAAGAAAAAGAGCTTGAGGGGCTGGAGCTAAAGAAAATAGGTGTGTGCGCGCGCGGGGAAGGAAGCGAGAGAGAGAGAGAGAGTGAAAGAGGTGAGCTGAGGTTTTAATGTGGCCGTTTGTCGTGTTTATGTGGCTGTGGCGCTGCTCTCTCCTGCTCTCTGTATTGATGGCAGTGCAGCCAGGCTGTAATTGATGGCGGCATATTGCTGTACTCCGGCAAGTGTAATGGGCCGAGACAGAAGCAGAGAGCACAGCAGGAACCCTCTTTAACCCTTTACGTTCTCACACACTCAAACCCTGAAATATGTGTGTGTTTGTGTCTCTGTAGGGAAGACGACGGGTGCCACATTTCTACTACAGGTAACTCCTCTCCCTATTTTGTAACCCCGCGTTTGCTTTAAAGCATTAATTATCAATTCAAAACACCTTGTGCATTGTGCAAGTTTTGAAGTTGCACACAAAAGACACAGTTCTTCCCTTCCGTGGAGCTCTTCTGCTGCCATAAAACAAAATGCTTATATTGTTACATTGTTTAGTTTGCTTGTCTGCTTTGTTCAGATGTACTTTTAAAGTGATCCGATACTTGAAAGCTATATAAATCAAACCTATCTTGGTGGAACTGGTGAAAACAGGCAGTCATGTGATCTCTATATGAAGGGACAACCAACTTTTATTAGGCTACTGATAAATGAATCGTTTGAAATGTGTGCGTATCATTTGCAACCCTGGCTGTGAAAACCCAACTAAAGTAATTTTTTGGACTGTTTTCTAAATAAAGTCATCCTTCATAAGGTAAAGAACATTCTGTGAAAATGTAACCTTGATATCTTTAAAGGGGTCATATGACACGATTTCAGTTTTTCCTTTCTCTTTGGAGTGTTACAAGCTCTTGGTGCATAAAGAAGATCTGTAAAGTTGCAAAGACTAAAGTCTCAAATCCAAAGAGATATTTTTTATAAAAGTTAAGAGTCAACCACGCCTACCTAAAATGGCTCGTTCTAACACGCCCCCACATGTCTATGTCACGATGTGGGAAGATTTGCATAACGCCGCCCAAATGTTCACGCAAAGAAAGAAGGCATAACTTTTATTATCGCTGTAGTATTGTTGTTGCCGCCGCCGCCATGTTGTGAGAGGAAATACATCAACTTCGCTCTGTGGATCGCCAGATCGGCTTTCACCGTGGACGAAGCGGAGTCCAGCCTGAGGTCGTCACATGTGGTTGCCGCGAGCCCGCCGGACGCTCCTTCGTCGAATCCGCCGGCTGCGCTGTTCTCAAGCCCGCCCACCTCTGCTCACTCAAGCCGGCCTCTGCATACTCTAGGCCGCGGCTCACTCTAGCCCACCACCCTCCGCTCACTCTAGGCCTCCGGCCTCCACTCACTCTAACCCACCGTGTGTTTCGTTGTGAAAGCGAAACTACTTTGTTTGGCCTTCCAAAAATGGACACGACTAGAAATCAGTGGTTAAGTTGTATTTAAGACCATGTCAACGATTTAAATCATAGTGAAATTCATGTCAACAATTTAAATCGTAGTGAAGTTAATGGTTGAAGTCAAGTTTTGATGCTTGTTATCTCATAATTAGATTTTTAGACTTTAGCCTGGATTTCACAGAGAGGGTTACATTTTGTAAAAAGTTCTTGAGGGGTAAAACTTTTGGAAAGAAATTACTGAGTGTGTCTCTAAAGAAATATTTTGGGTTAAATATGAATGAACTGACCTCTACATCTGCTAAAATTAAATTATTAAAAGTAAAAAAAAAATTATCTCCGTTTTTATAAAATATTTTATTTGTTTACACAATTTGTCTTGGTGAATCTACCAGTACACAGAGAAAAAAAAAGATATAAATAAGAAGTAAAATAATATTTTGGGTATTGCACGTTTTCTTCTTTTTTGATTGCACAGGGAAGAACTTGGGGGCATTTTAACTGTTCATGAGTTAGACGGTTTGTATTTTTCTTGTGGCCTTTTTTTTCTCTAACCTGGAATATTTCTTTAAGACATATGTGACCCTGGACCACAAAACCAGTCAAAAGGGTCAATTTTTTGAAATTTAGATTTTTACATAATCGGAAAGCTGAATAAATAAGCTTTCCATTGATGTATGGTTTGTTGGGATAGTTTGGCCGAGATACACATTTATTGGCTATTGCTACAAATATACCCCAGCGACTTAAGACTGGTTTTGTGGTCCAAGGTCACATATTTGATGACTGGAACGCATTAGCTTGATTGTATTTTTAGTAAGTGACATCAGTGAAAGGTGTTTGTTTATTTATTTTTTCCTTTCATAGCTTGCCACAGCTCTCTGCAAACTGACAAAAAGGTGAGTCTTGTTTGGGTGGTTACCTGCCTTCCCAAGTAAGCAATAGGGGGCAGTGTGTCTCTACTGGTACTTTTGCGCTCGGATGCTGAGATTGTTGGTACCTCATTTCCCCCTCCACATATGCCCTGCCTGTGGCATCATGCTTCTATGTGTGAACATCTTTGGCAGCATGGAGAGGGAAGGGCCCATCAGCCAGCACGCTCCCTCTGCTATGAACATATTTGTTTGCTTGACTGTTTGTTTCTATTTCTGAGAGTTTGACTTAACCTTAGTCATTAGCAGGGCAGATTTATGGTCATTTTCATTGTTTATTCGCATGTTTATTCATGGGCCTGTATGCTTCCATAGTGGTGATAGTGATAATTTATTCAGAGACGAGAGCTCTTACAATATAGCATATTGCAAGGCTTATAAGTTAACATTGATAATACTAGAACGCCATTGAACAAAACTGTTAAACCACTATTAGCTAATCATAACATATATTTGTACATACATAATAAACATATGTCGATATCCAAGTGTGAACAAGCAACAAAGAACCGTAGGCCTGTATGTCTGTAGACTCACACTGTAAATGAAAAACTAGTCGTCCTTTTCAATATCCAGCTGACATCCTCATCAAACAAATGTATTTACTGTACAAGACTCCGTTCTCTCAGTCTGAATACTATGAAACGATATTATGCTCGCTGTTTCTCAGAGCACACAAACTAATCAAAAATACTCCATGTGTTCGCCAGATAATGACTAGTGAATAGATCTCCTCATGTTATTTACACCGTACATGAAAACATGCTCTTTCCAGCTCTATTTGCAGCAGATCATAGTTGTGTTTGATAATGATTCGAGATTTTAGAAGTCAGTGTGTGCAAAAATGATAGATTGAGCCCATCATTGCATTTGTTGACGAAATCACTTAACTCATGAACACTGCATATAATAATATATGATATTCCTACCAACATCACGACTGTGTTCAAGAATTTAATAGAAGCTAATAGAGTAACTTACATTTTAGACACAATATTGCCAGTTACATGGTATATTTTTTGCCACGTCAGCAAATAATTTTTTTTCCAAACGAAGCCTAAGTAGAACTGTTGCATCAGCAGTTTTTAGCAAAATTATTTGGTCGAGTGAATGATTTAATGATTCACTGTTATTCAGCTGTATCCGAATATCCATACTTCACTGTACAGTAGGCGAAAACAAGTATGTGTAAAGAGCTGCATGTCCGAATTCACAGTATGCATAAAACAGTAGGCAAAAAGTACTGTAAGGACACTTGAAGCCACTGGAGAGGATTTGGAAATGGCAGTAAAGCAGTGCAGCTGATGCTGGGATGTCACATGACATTATTTTTTTAATGGTAATGAAGTAATTACTTCAAAAAAGGTACCTACTCAGAGAGTATGCGATTTCGGATTGGAACTATTGTCTAAATTTGGAATGGCATACTATACTTACTATTTCCGCATTTAAAGATATGGTAGGAATAGTAAGAGTTTTATGCCAGTATTCTATATATTGATTTGATTAAGTGAATAATTCAATGATCTACTCATAAGTTTAAATTCCTAAATGAATCAGTGTTTTTGAACAAATCAGTTCAGTGAATGATTCAGAAAAGCTCACTGAAAAATCCCTAAGCACAGAACAAAACCGAACGAAGCATCGAGAGCAAGCAATTAGAAACCAGCCTCCGATTTTAAATCTTAATGCAGATCTGTTTTGTCTCTCGGTGTGTTTTCCCGCTCAGTCCGTCTCACCCTCATCCACCTTCTGGCATTTCCCCAGGTGTTGAGGCAGAGAGAGGAAGTGCTATTTTTACTAATCTGATCTCACACCTCTTCTCTCTCGCTCCCCTCCCTCTCCCGCCCCCTCGGTGTTTGGAATATGAGGCACAGATGAGTCTGACGAGAGAGGCCTGAATTTTGCGCACACATACTTTCAGCCCTCTGTCAGCTTTTGATTCAAACCTATGAAGGTATTCAGGTGTCTCGCAGCTCCTGTGAGAAACATCTGTTATCAACTGTTCACTTTTTTTTGTCGGAGACACTTTTCCTTTCGTTTAATCATCATTTTCTCCCTGTTTTCTTTTTGTTGTACTAGCCTGCATGGTGTAGACTTTAGCATACTAGTGCTTGCTTTCTCTCTCTCTCTCACTCCAGCTGTATGTGCCCTTCCACTCCCCCTCTCCATTACTGTGCTTCTGTAGATGCAGTTTCTGCACACGCTCTCTGGCGTGCTTATCGGAATGCGAGTGCTGATTGTTGGCCTGTCTCTCAGTTTGACTGACAGCTCCGGCTTTGCTGCGGAACGCCTGATTTTGTCAATGTTTGTCTGCGAGGCCTTATCTCCAAAACCTTATATTAACTGCCTCGACAGTTAGTGTAGCCAGTCTCCCTCCATCTCGCTTTCCCTTTTCTTATTTCATCCTCCTTTTTCCTCCTTTCTCCATCAACGTCTTCCCTTCTTCTATTTTTCGGGATTGACAGTGTATCAGCAGTTGTTGATTTAAAAGACTCCAGAAATGTCTCATTTGTGATTGTGATGTTTAACATCATGGGTATCATGGTTCTGGTTTGATCCAGTCTCATTTTTAAGATGTGATGATGGCTGAATAGTGGAATATGGAGGTGAGAAGTGGGTAAATCTGTGTTTCCATTGTCTGCATGTAGAGGAGATCCAGAGGTTAGCAGATCACTTCACACTTAGTGAAATCCAATATGCTTTCAGTTCTAGTCCTTTGAGTCAATGAGTGGACAGACACAATCTTACACTCATCGAGATTAAACAATTGCATTCAATTAACACAACTCTCTCTCTTACACACATACATATGTGGGTGGTTGATTAATATTGTGTTTTCCATGGATTTCTTTTTTTATCAACCATAGTCTTTAGGTTTAAATTTATATATCAGTTTAAGTCAATTCTTAGTTGTGAGGTCAATTTATTTAAACAGATTCTGATTCATGGTTTTGAAAATATCTTTTACTGTATATCTGTTATGACCATTTACAAAATTCAGGACTTGCTTTAACATATTATTTCAAAAGGTTACTGCTAAACAAGAAGTCATATTTGCTACCTCAATCCAGGGGTGTACACCAATATTCAGATTAGTGGTCAACACATATCCATTTCTTAAAATACTAGTATCCACAATCTCAAATATGTGGCTGCAGCTTTATAGAGTACCAGAAGTTTATTGCTGTTAAACCTAAAGTGCTACATTATTTCAAACCCATCTGCATACATATTCATATATAATTTGAACAGAAAACCGAGTAAATTCTGGTTTTGGTTTTGGCGTTCCTTAATAAAATGCTAAATTTAAAAAATAAATGTCATTGGCAAATGGAATTTTCAAAATATGTTTTGTGGCAATCCTCTCAAAATGTTTTTATGGTTGAATGAATGGAGGTCAAAGGTCTAAAATGGCTAAAAACTAGAAAATTTTATCACATTAGTATTTTTGTTCTTTGCTCCAAGATGATATTTTCCTCATAACAAATTTAAAATATAGAGCTCAATGAGGTTGTTAAGTGTAAACATAATGAAATTCTGATAAGCGCTGTTTAAGGAACTGTTTGATCCATGTCGTGTTTTGATTGTTTATTATGTCACTCCATCAAAAACTATGTGAGAAAAATTAAACGCATTATTCTAAATAAGGGAATGTCACAACATAATGATGCTAAACAGAAAGTTCAGGACAAAAAAAGCATCTTCTCAGGGGAAAAAACTGCTTAGTGAAAACATGCTTGTATATAAAGTAGTTTATTTATATATATGCTATAGGCTATAACCCATTAAATGCCATGGAAATGAATTGGTGCATGTAAGTTAGCTGATATTCTGATGGAAAAACAAACATTTAAAAAATAAAATGATGGTTTGTTTTTAAAAATCAATGTTGAATGACACATTAAAATATGAAAAGTTTGTGTCAGTTATAGTTATGGAAACACAAACGACACAGAATAACACATATCATATCACAATCCTCATTGTTTTCCTGCGCTGTTCTGTAGTGTATGCATGTGTTTGTGCAATCAGTCAATCCCTGTGGATATACTAAGAAAAAAAGAACCCTACAGTGTGTGTGATGGCGAGAGGCACTGTGTCAGTAGAGATATGCTAACATGCCTGCTTCATTGTGCTGGTGTTGCTGTTCTTTGAGTCTGAATGAATAGAGCTTGTGTCTTTGCGGCGAGAAACATGCCAGTCAGCCCTGTCTCCCTGACCTATACCGTCCCTCACTAAACCTCTCGCACTTCTCCGCATTCTCACACACAAAAGCAGCGAATAATAAGGAAGCACTGATCCCGTGACCTCTCCTTCTAACCAGTCACTACGTTTTCTCGAATCTTTCTTCCGAACTGAATATGCAGTGGAGTCAGACTATGTTCCAGTCCGGTTTTAACCACCTCAGCAAAGCTCAGGTGCTACCAAAGATAAAAGTGTTGGTTTACCATGCAATGTTTTGCTTGAGGTGCTTCCATCTGTGACCCCCGTACTGACCTAAAATCAAAACATAAACTAAATTCTGAAGGCCACTCCTGAATCACGGCATGCACTTGCTGTGGCCTTGAGACTCCTGTAGATCACAGGGTGATGGTCTCCTCTTGGCGGTTGGTGAATGCAGTTTTTTAAGTCTGCCCTCAGTACCGTCCCCCCAAGTTTATTGTATCGGTGACCCGGTGTTTCTTTTTGTGTATCGTAGAAAATGACATATTTTCTAATTTGTTTATAGTTTACAGAAGGCTCTGTGAACCAAAATTTGTCCTCCTCTTTTTAGCACCTTATTTCCCATGCTCTTGCTTCTGTTTGCTTTCATTTCAATGCAACAAATTTGTAATGTTTATATATTAATATATAAATAATAGAATTTTAAATTTATTTATTTTAATAAATAACTTTATCATCGTGTAATCTTCTCAATTAATCAGATGATTCTATTAAAGACCATTTTCAGCATGGAATAAAACAAATACTAATAATTGTGACTTTTTATCTCACAATTGGAATTTTTTTTTGCAATTCTGAGAAAGAAAAAAAATAGAATTCTGACTTAATTCTCGCAATTTTCACGATTCTGGCTTTTTTTCTCAGAATTTTGAGTTTATACCTGACAATTCTGTTTTTTTTTTCTGCCAGAGAATCAAATCTAAAGGTTATTGGTAATTGACTTTTTTCATGAAATTGTGAGTTTATATCTCACTATCTTAACTTTTCTTTTTTCTGCCAGAGAATAAAACCTAAAGGTTATTGGTAATTGTGACATTTTTCGTGCAATTGTGGGTTTATATCTCACTATCTTATCTTTTCTTCTCAGAATTTTGATATGGCCTAATTGACTTTTTTAACATCTCGCAGTTCTGAAATTTTCTTCAGAATTTTGAAATAAGAAGTTACAATTACCTTTATTTACTACTGTGGTGGAAACAAGCTTCCATACTCACCTGGCAAAACTGATTCAAATGGTTTGTTCATGAATCAAACTGATCCGCTTGCTGTTTTTTTTTCTTCAACTCTGTATTCCTTTCTCTTCTCCTTTCACCCTTTTCCCTCCGCTGCATCTTTTTCCCTCCCTTGTCTTCCCTCCCTCTTTTTCGCTCTCTCGTTCCATGGCCTGGTAGTGATTGACACTTACAAATTACCCCGCGGTGGAGGCATTGTGTGTGACCCTTCTCTCTCTCATCTCCAGCGAGCCTGCCGTTTTGTCATCTAATTACTGTGAATCCCCGGCCTGTTCCCTGCTGCTGAATTTTTAATGGGCCTGCCTGCCTGCATGCCTGCCAGCCCGGCTGTCCACTCCCCAAACTCAAACACCCCTA
>NW_015539933.1:489843-496357 GCF_001515605.1 Sinocyclocheilus anshuiensis
CTCCTCTTCTCTCCTCTCCTCTTGTCTGCTCTCGTCTCGTCTCGTCTCCTCCTCTCGTCTCTTCTCGTCTGCTCTCCTCTCCTCTCCTTTCGTCTCCTCTTGTCTCCTCTCCTCGTCTCCTATCCTCTACTCTTGTCTGCTCTCCTCTCCTCTCCTCTCGTCTCGTCGCCTCTTCTCTTCGCTTCTCTTCTCTTCTCTCTTCCTCTCCTCTCCTCTCCTCTCCTCTCTCCCCACCTGACAGCCTGGTGCTCTCTCTCTCTCTCTCTGTCTCTTAACTTATGTGTCCTCATTCAATCTCCTCTATCAGTCTTTTTCCATGTTATCAAGGTGTGTCCTCTCAGCCCTGGTCATCATCTCTGCGCTGACTGAGCTGCCCACCTGACAAATCTGCCAACTTCCTGTTTCCTCTCTTTTTGTGATGACTTGTTCTGTCCATCCATCCATCTGGAAGTCTAACTCCATCGTTCTGTCATTCTAGCATTCAGCCTATCCATCCATCATCCGTCCGGCCATCCATACTTCAATCTATCATCTATTTATCCATCAATACATCCATCTATCCATCTATCTATACATCTCTGTCTATATATCTATTGTTCTATCTATCCATCATCTATCAATCTGTTGTTATATCTATATATCTATTGTTCTATCATCTATCATTCTATCCATCTATTGTTTCATCTATCATTCTCTCTATCGATCTACCTATCCATCTATCAATCTGTAATTCTATCATTCTCTGTCTTTGGAAGTTTTCAGTAACTCCAACGTTCTGTTGTTCTAGCGTTCTTTCCTTCAACCTATCTATCAACCTATCCACCTATCTGTCCATCTATCTATCTATCTATCTTACTCTCACAAAAAGCATACTATTGCATCAGAAAAGCTACAGCATCAGACAGGCCTAATAAATTCAAACAGTAAGCTGTATCTTACTGGAGCAGCAGGCAGCTCGTCTGTGATCTATAGCCCCAGAGTGGCTGTAGTTCTGCGGCAGAGATGTGAGATGAAGAAGATTAAGCGTGGTGCTCTGATTCGGCCCAGGACTTCCCAAGATCCCTTTTTTTCACTCTAGAGACACCCATGCTCAGCATACAGCACAGAAACCAGGACCCTGTATGAGAAGCCAGCAGGAAGGAAAAAAGCAAGGAAAAAATCGGAGCTCCCACAATCCCCGGCAGTGTGTCACTGGGCGCCTGGGCTGTAGCCGGCAGGAAGTCCCCTGTCGCTGGCACTAGAGTAGCTAGAAATCATCAGACCTTATCGGCCTGATGTTAGAGAGAGAGAGCGAGAGAGAGAAAGAGACAGAGGAAGGGAAAAAAGGACTGGAGAGGAAAAGTGATCAAGAGACTAAACATAAAGAAAGATTAATGTGAGGAGGTTGGAAGGTAGTAAAGGGGAAGGGTTAGCAAAAGGGAATGAAGAAAACAAAATTGTGACGCATATTAATGGTCCCATAGTACAGTAACTGAGTTGAATATTAGCGATACACTGTCCAGAATTTACTGGCAAATGCATTGAGGAAATTGTTTTCAAATCTGGGAACACTAATAACTGAGGTTAATTTTTGCAAAGTGGCTATAAGTACACCATATGAATACTATCGCTGTTTCTGAAATCAAATACTTCCCTATAGTAGCCTATATGAAAATAGTATGGCAAAGAGAAGGATGTCTGAATTCTAATTAATCGAAAAACAGTAGGTGAAAAGTACCCAGATAACCTACTACTTCCGGTGAAATTCTGAAGTGCACATTCAATGGACACCTTACTATCCCATGAGGCTACAGGAGAGGATTTGATTGCAGTAAAGCGACATAACTGATGCTGGTAGGTCACGTGACAGTAACAACATGGCGGATTTAATATGTCCAAATTTCATTCATATTCCGTATTCATATAGAACATACTTTTTTAACGTCATGAAATAAGTTCAAATTCCAATCATTATACGTCTTGCACTGGTCTGAATTCAGATATACTACTTTTTTCAAATTCTGTTTTTCACCTAGCCTACTTTATAGAGGGACATATATTCAGACAGGAAGTGTGACAGTGATGTCAGCAAGTTGGTGTACCAAATGTGTAGGCCTATTGAATCTATTTGTGACAGTTTATGGATGTATTAAGCAGGCATTTAAATGAATGGCAATTTAATACTTCAATAAATTTTTGTTACATTCAGTGTAAGAAAACATGAAGTGACGAAAAAGGAAAAAAATATAATTTTTGTGAGAAAATGCGACTAGTGCTTTCCCATTCAAAACGGTATTCGAGCCGCTACAATCACGATATCAATATTGCTATTCTATCTATAGCCACGAATATAACCTGTAGTGACACTGACGTACATAAACATGTCAAATCTTAACTAACAGACAGCGGCATTTGCGTTCCGTTTTTGATGTGCAGCATTTAGGACCAGCTTCAGGGAAGGCAACAACTGGATCTATCATCTAACCTTCAGATGACACACAGCATATATTTACATTGTAGCATCTGGACCAATCAGACACACCATTTTTCATTTGATTTAACAAATCAATTATTCATTAGATTAACAAATAATCACAGACCCCTCACCCAATAAACATGCTGGGTGCCAGGATGTCTGCGAACGAACAGGCCTATTCATATTTCCCCTTTGAGCTGATTCGCTACAACGTCTATGTGAGTTACCAAAACAACACTTAAAAGCACGCGACAGACAACTAGTTAAACTAGCTAGTTCTGTGCGGTTCCATTCACAAAGCACAGGTTTACTGAAAAACTGGTGTGAGTCTTGAAAATTTAAGGGTGTCAGTTATATCAAATTCTATAAAATTCGGTTGTTATTATCGTTACTGAACTGTGTGTGAACGGTAGCCGTTTTTAACAGAAGTGACAACGTGGCCTATATTCTCCTTGGTATGGTTTTAATAAACTCTAATTCCTAAGTTTGAGCAACAGGAGAACGACAAAGGAAAAGGGAGGAGAAATAAACAAACAAATAGACTAAAGAGAGAGAAGAATAAAGAATTGCAGTGGTCTGGGTCACCCGTTATGGTGTCCAATATTTCTGATTAAATTGTTATATATAAAGCCCTTCCTACATAATGTTCAATGTGTATTTGAGAGATAGGTAAGAGAACGTGACAGTGGCTTGGAGTCTGTTTACCCTGTTTATCAGGTCTGTGGTGGGCAATAACATCATAATGCTTCGTTTGACCGCTCTATGGCCTCCTGAAAAATAAATAACTCGGCACTGTCAGGGTGTTAGATTGAGTTCATGTTTAACGGGGCACCCTGCCCCATGGCCCCCTGGGAAAAGGGATGGGGCGTGGCCACTGGGCGCAGAATGAGCTCATTACTGTGTCATGGGTGAGGAGAAATATTGGCCTCGTAAATGACTGAATGAGAGTGAGAGAGTAGGATGGAGAGGTATCGGACATGGAGCGATAAAGAGAGAAAAGGAAAGGAGGGAGGAGGGAAGGAGAGGGGAAACAAATGACTTAGCCTGGAGAGATAGCAGTCAATCAATCATCTTTAAACAAAAGCAGTGCTGCCCCAGAGAGCATTTAAGAAGTGCTTATTTAATTAAAAGTCCTTCTCTCCATATTTATGGCCATCCACCTTCAAATATTAACCTTTTGGGCCGGGACAGGCCCTGACGAGTGAAAGGGGGGTTGCAGAGGGGTCCTTTAACTGCCTATTCACAATGGATGTGGATGTTTTGTCAGCTCTGTTATAGACTAGTGTGTAAATGGGTGTTGAGATGGCTGTCCAGGGACTATTGTGACTCGATATGTTGCTTTGGTTTGTTTTTAGTTTATGTGTTTATGAATTCTCTTTAGCTGTTTAAAATAGTTATATTTTGACAGAGCATGCACCCAATAAATTAGAAACTGAAAAAAGAAAACAAAATTATTGACTCCTTTTTGGCAATTAAATGTTAGCGCTTCTTTGTTTAAAAAAAATCTACACACAGCCTTGGCAATAGCAGGTTTATTCATTAACTAAAACCAATGCTAAAACCACTAAAAACATTTTCATTACTTAAAATAAATATTAACTGAAATAAATATTTTTAAAAAACATATTTTATTTTAGCTAGCTGTCAAGGCAGCATCTCATTTGAATTTACTTTAAATTGAAGTACTAAAATAACTCAAACTGAAGTAAAACTCAAAACTAAAACATAATAAAAACTGTATAGACATAATAATAATAATAATACGTATAGGCTTAAAAATGAAAAAAAAAAACTACAAAATTACTAAAACTTTAACTAAAATTAAAATGAAAACAGAAAATATAAAAAATGTAATATAATTCAAAATATTATCAAACATATAACAGTATATCAATGATACTAAAACTACACTGATCAATAGACAATGCACATGTTTTGTTTTCAGATATTTTTGTGTGAATTCTGAGTGAATATTATGTAAATTTGTTTATATTTTGCTATCATTCTCATTTAATATTAAATTGGATTATATCATATGTACTAGCCTATATAGTGGCACTATAGTAGCAGGGATTCATTCATTTGCCTGGAACAATGGTTAAGTATACAGTTTAGCAATGATTATACTTATACATAGTTTTTATGTGGCTTTTTGGAATACTTAACACTGGTCAATAGACAAAGCACATTTTTTGTTTTCAGATTTTTTTATGTGAACTGGGAAAGTCATGTAAATTCATGGGTTAAAAAGAGTTGTGAGCTGTGGAGAAAAAAAATAAATAAAAAAAAATCTGAAATGCTGAAATAATTTACAGAAATAAGAGTGTTGAGTCTTTGAATATTGTTGTGGGCAATGGAGGACCTTTGTGTGAAATCGGAAGAGAACCAAAATACGAAGAAAAGCCCCTTCAGGGTGAAAGAAGTTGCCTCTGCTTAAAGTTGAGGTTCATTTTGCGATAAAAACTGACTGAATATACATAACCCCAAACACAACTGAGCACAGAATGCCATGACTGACCAATTATCAAGTATTTAAGAGGGTCGTATTATAAGATGAGGTATTGCATTTTCAGCCTAGAATTAGTAAGTTGCTCTAGTTGGTTGCGGAGCGGACGCTAAACAAAACTTTGATTCCCACTGATCCCAGGACAAGCCAAACTGCACTCTACAGTCATTACCGGTGAATCAGCCAAAGTGAACTTGGCCCAATACAAAAGAGCAGCTTCACCTGGCATTAAAGTGCAGCGCCGGGCATCAAACCTCTTTTGAAGCTGGAGGTTTCAGTGACTTTGCTCTCTGTCACACACCATATGTTTGCACCTTCTGTACCCTCTCAATACACCCTGCGTACCATCTGCACATGTCCCCCTTGTGTCAGCCTACGTGTGTATGTGTGTGCGTTTGCTTGCAACTTAATATATCTTAGCACAACTCTATACAAACTGTTTTCATATACATGTACACAGGTGTGTAGACAGCTAGACTAATAGGTGGTATTTAATGAGTAGCATCCTCATGGTAATGGAAATAACTAATGAAAACACATACTGTTGGTTAACAAATTAGCTATTCAATCTGTCACGTTTTGCCTTGAACTATTAATGTCACATAAAATGACTTTGAAAACAGTGGTTCCCATAAAGGACACTTAGGTCACACTTTGAAGTGTATGAATTTCTTTGCATTAGATGCAAAACATAAAACTAAGTGTCACCCGATGCTAGACCTTTCCTCAGAACTTTTCTTTTCTTACTTTCCTCATTTTTTCAATTACTTTTAAGTAACTGGTGTCAAGGTGGTTTTTATTGGACGTATAAAGTCAGTTCGTCTAAAGATCACACAAGTGTCAAAGCAGAGTTTATCATTAACTGTAAACATGTTCCGCTAATGTCTGACAACCAGAATGCTGTTAATTTTGAAAAAGTATGCCTGTTGTTTTATGTTGTAAAACAATTTATTCTGCTTTTAAAATGTGCTGTTACTATGATTAATTCATGTTTTTTGTTGAATTTACAGTGATTGATCAAAAAACTAATATTGTGAAATATTATTACAAGTTAAAAGAAACCGTTTTCTGATGTAATATATTTTAAAATGTAATTTATTCCTAAGCTGCACTTTCAGCAGCCATTACTCCAGTCTTCAGAGTCACATGATCCTTCAGAAACCATTCACTCTATGAAAAATCCATAAAAATACAGCCCAATGTACTGTTAATATGAAGGAATTTCCGTATTGATTTTTTACAGGTGTTTTACCTGTATCTTGAATTACGTATTGCATTGTGTTTTACGGTTGAAGGAAATATCCATAAATTTAGCAGAAAAAGTACTGGTAATTTCCTGCCAGAACATTACAGATTTTTTTTTTCTTCTTCTTTTTGTTCTAATATTTACATTTGGTGCTTAAGAAACATTTCTTATTATTATCAATGTTGAAAATAATAAAAGAAAAGCTCAAAAGAAAAGCATTTATTTGAAATAAGATCAATGTAAAAGTCACTTTTGATGCATCCTTGCTATGTATTTATTTCTTAAAAAAAAAAAAAAAAAAAAAAAA
>NW_015539933.1:496718-503843 GCF_001515605.1 Sinocyclocheilus anshuiensis
ATATATATGGTAGTCTATTTTGATTGTATAGCTGAGCTATGACCAAACTTTATTGCAAGCTAAAAATAAGGTAAATTAAAATTTTGTTTATTGCTTTTTGATAAAATGGCCTTACCGTACCATAAACCTGGAGAGGTTACAGTTTCAATTTTGTTTCAACTACAAAACAGCCCATTGTGTCAGAGAATATATTTATTGACTGACGAAGCACACGTTACATTTCAGCCCTTTATTTGTTCCTTTTCCCTTTTAACAGAGTAGCTCCTTTGCACTGACAGGTCTTTTAATGATCTCTACAGCCCAAACAGGGTCATTTTAGGTTGTGCGCATCTGAATATTTGACTTGCCGCAAGAAAAGAAAATTATGCAACAAACAAGCGAAAAAAGGAACATGATATCTCAGGGTTTGAATTTGACAGCCAGGAAATTAAGTGGTACATCTAACACATTTCCAGAGTCCTAAAAAATGAACAGCTGCCTCACTCTAAGAGTGCAGTAATTGGGTGAGCCTCTTTGACGTGTTCCCACCTAGCGCCGGGCTGTTACGCCACCACATTCTTTATGAATCATATTTACTATGACAATATTCACAGCCTTGCTCGCTCGGTGCTAATGCATTCAGCTCACTCCTCTCTCCTAACTGGCACCGGATTCACACACACACACACAAAAACACAGATGCGCACACACAATCAGAAACCACAAAAAATACTTACATCAATAGAAAAGTGTACACAACGTATATCGAGCAACATACACAGAATAAACAGATTGTATCATCTGTCAACACTTTAGAGGTGCTTACAAAGTGGGAATGTTCTCTCGAAACCTAGTGAACAATTCACAGCGAATTTTGTCACCCTTGCAGATGCGAGTCTCCTCACATTGTGGTACAGAGACGGCTGCTCCGTAAACTGTTAAAGCTAGCAGAGACGATGTGCCATTATAGATTTATCTTATTTGTCAGTAGCCTTCTCACATTACACCTAAGAAGAAGATGGGTGTTGTTTTTTGCATTATTTTGTAGTTTATTGAACGATCTGGGTTTATTCTAGATCTGTATTTTGCTGCAATTCAGGCTTGTTCATTTTGTAATGCATAAACTAGTAGGCGTTACAAGGACAATCTCTCATCAGTCTGGTATTAGTTAACATGCTGCTAGAGAAAGAGTCGAGGGAGTAGGTGGAGAGCAAACGAGAAAGAGTGACAGCTAAAGGAAGCTACGAATCCAGGCAGAAATGACATGCACTTCTGAAATAAACTTTTTGCAATAGACGGGCCAATATTTCATGGGTGGAGGCACTCAAAGACAGCGAGAGAGAGAGATGATGGGAAATGTTGCTGTAAATGCATGTGCTAAAAATTTGATGTTTCTCCCATATTATACACATATCCTTACTTCTGCTCCTCCACGAGCAATGCATTTCTACAGCATGCAGTATTCAAATTCAAAATTCTTTAAAAAATGTGAAAGAACTAAAAATAAACTAGATTTTGACTGGTTTTTGGTGATGGAAAATGTGCAACAACAACGCTATTGTGTTGTGGGTGATTGCTAAGTGATTGCTAAAGTTTTGCTTGGTTGGTTTGTAAGTTATTGGTTACTGGTTTAAACCATTGGTTATGCGATTCTGTTTTGTGAAGGTGCAGTGTTGTTATGTTAACTAAATGGTAACACTTTAGTACAGGGACCAATTCTCACAACTAGTTGCTTATTAGCATGCCTATATTGGCTGTTTATTACTTATAAAGCATATATTCTGCATGACCATATTCCACATCCCTAATCCTACCTGATACCTAAACTTAGCAACTACCTTACTAACTATTAATAAGCAGCAAATTAGTAGTTACTGATGCAAAAGTCTTAGTTAGTGATTTGTTAATAGTGAGAATTGGACCTTAAAATAAAGTGTGACTTAAAACTAGCTAAATCATTTTCAGTAATTTAAGCTGAAATCAAATATAAATATTAAATAAAAAGCTTCAAATAAAAAAATAATAATTATTATTAAAACTGCCTTGGTGACTAACTAAAGTAAATAAGTTTTAATACTAAAGCTACTAAAACTTAAACTGAAAGAAAAATAAATTAAAGCTAGATAGAAATATTTAAAAAAATATTATTATTATTATTATTATTATTAATAATAATAATAAACAAAAGCACATAACAAAATTACTACAACTTAAACTAAAATTAGCATGACAACTGAAAATATATAACAAAACATCTCATTCAAAATATTGATAAATAGTACAATAGTACATACAGCTAAAGAAAATTCAGAAATAAGAAATTCATATAAATTTTAAACTTATCTTTTCACTAAATTTTTATACACATATACTTTTGACATTTTTTTTTTTTTTGCAGCTTTGGTGAGCATAAGACACTTCTTTCAAAAAAAAATAAATAATTTGAATTAAAAATAAAAAACCTGAAAACATGAAACTAAAATCTGACTCAAAATATTAAGTATAATTGCATATAAACAAAACTAAATTACACTGAAGGTGTGGAAATTACACACCTCAGCTTTAGGTGCTTCACAAATTTGTCTTTCTGACACTCTCTCTCTCACTTTTTCTCCCCCTTTCTATATGTATATGAGTGATGTCGCCATCAGTGAGATGACTATCTTCATCTGTCATTTTACACTTTTCAGATCTACAAATACAGTTTGTGTGTATTGTGTCGCGTGGCATGAGATTATTTCAAATATACATACTCAGCATATTTGTATGCGTGTGTGTTTCATATACATTATTCTCTGTGTTTGTGAATTCTCCTCTCTCTGTTTGGTCTTCACGCTGTACAATCTATAGCAGATCAGTGCCAAATATTTACTTTGGCAGGTGAACACAAATGGTTTTCCAGGGTCTGTTTGTGCCATACATTTTAACACCACTTTCTGACAGCAGTACAGTGAATGCTTATGGATGCGTATGAAAAACGCATAATATATAAGTGAGCTATATGAATTTTGACAACAAAATTAATCAAAATGCTTGCAGACTCTTTTTCAAAAATGTTAAGAAGCACATTTGAGTACGTGACTGTAGGTGCATGTGTGTGTCCATGTCGAAGTGTGTGTGAGTATGCAAGCCTCTGGGTATCACTAGAGAGCGTGAAGACAATAATGCAAACTGACACTTCAGAAATGAGAGGGTGGTTGCCTGGCGACCGTCACTGGGGTGGTTGTTCCCGCGGGAATGGGGTGAGATGCAGTCTAAATGATGTTTGATTAGAACTTAGATCAGTTAGGCGGGCGCAGACATGTCTGACGACAGGAAGGAGGGGGTGCTATCCCAGAGGTCTGTGTGAATGTGGAAAACATACTGTGAGAGAGAGAACATGCAAATGCACATTTTCAAGGTTCACTTCTTGTATATATTATGGTACATTGCAACATTAGAATGAAAGATGACCTTCTGTGAGAATCAAGGTTTCAGAGAGATCCTGGTTTTACCTTATTGCACCTGTGTCAGTTCATTTTTTTGTAGATGGAGCTGCAGTGGAATAAACATAGCAGTACAGATCTGACCTTTGACTTCTCCAGTGGACCATAAACTCTTCATAAGCATGCATGGGCGTCATTTAGCTCATTTTTGAGGTATGGATGTGGGACACTTTTTGCATTTGTATAGCTGATTATATAGTGTGTGAGACCATGTTGTCCAAAAGTCAGAGACTACCAGTGAATGTTTTTTAATTAAGCATTTTTCTAGTTTAGTAAACTTTTTTTTTTTTCTTTACAAATGACTACACTACTGGGTTCGGTAAGTTTCTTCATGTTTTTGAAAGAGACTCTTAAGCTCACTGAGGCTGCATTTATTTGATCAAAAATACAATAAAAACAGTATTATTGTGAAATATGTTTTTACAGATTAAAAGTGTAAATATTAATTTTAATATTTTTAAAATTTACTTCAGTGATGTTAAAGCTGAATTCTCAGCATCATTACTCCAGTTTTCAGAGTCACCTGATCCTTCAGAAATCATTCTGATATGCTGATTTAGTGCTCAAATAACTTATTATTTCTTAGTATTTTGAAAATGCTTGTGCTGCTTGATATTTTTTATGGAAACCTTGAAAAAAAAATGACTTACCTTAAACATTTGAACTGAAGTGTTATTAGCGCCACAATTTGAGTGAAAAATTAAGTTGAAAAATAAATTTACATGAATTTGCAAAATTCAAGCTGCATGAGCTCCACAAATTTGTATAAACCCTGATGATTATGTTCTCCAGCATGATTTGAAAAATCTTTAATCTCGAGCTTCAACAGAACCAAGAATATCTGAACAAAGGTTTACATGATCAGTGTCACAAATTTGCTTATTTGGTTAGTGAAAATCCTGCATTACATTTTGAATTCCAGATTTTCAGTGTGGTCTCATACTTTTGAACTCCATTGTGTGTTTTATTCGTGAGTACCAATAGTAAATATCTGAATAGGATATATATATATATATATATATATATATATATATATATGAAGTTATGGAATAACGCAAGGTTAAGCTCTTTTAGAAGTTGCAGAAAAAATATTTGTAGCATATTTTCTAAAATTGTAGTGGAATAACAGCATGAGAGCAGAAAAGAGAGAAAATTTGAAAAATGCTTGCAAATACTTAAAAGAAATGGTGAGAACGTAAAGGGGTATAAAACAGAAATGAAAAAAAAGAAGGCTGAAGATGTACTTAAGACCAGAAGCTTTGCATTTTTAAGTTTGTGCTTTCTGGAGAATAGAGAAAACGAAGAGAGAAAGAGAGGTGAGAACAACAGGTCATGAGGTGATTGTTTTAGTGCTGAGTAAATATGTGTGAGGAAGAATATTTTGTCCCTCTAAAATTCCTTATTTACTGTTTAAGATTCATCTGTGATAAGATAAATGAAAGACTTTATCTTCATTGATCTGTTCAAAAAACATGAACATGACTTACCTCCCTCTGTATTAATAATACACACACAAACACACGCAGAGATGCACTCACTCATTTAGTCCCACACCTAGACACACGCATCCGCCCGAGCACACGCACACACACGTACACTGGCAGCAGCAGAATTGAATGCGATAGGGAAGTGAAAAATGATTAACCCGGGGTCAGCTCTCAGCCTCAATCTCACCAGCGCTCAAAGAGCAGCGCAGACTGATTTAAACTCGTCATGTTCCGCCGCACACATTTGCATATATTTATTAAATTCAGCTTGCACCCAGGAATAAAATAAAGCAGACCAGAGAGAGAACGGGGAGTGGGGGACAGGCAGAAGGGAGAATATTTAAACGAGGAGTGTTACGGATAGATCTGCCTTTTCGTTCATTGAGGAGCTCATCTGAAGGTAGTGGAAAAGGGGAAGACATGCTTTTGGACTTCTGCAAGTGTTCTTATAGAGAGAGGGGTGGCTCAGTGCTGGCCAAATCTGATCCTGAGTGAACAAGGGGTGAAGTGGATTTTCCGGCCGTTGGCTTTTGACAAATGATTTGTGATCATGTTTATATGCTTTATAGATTCTAAATGAATAATATAAATAAAAAAAATGTCAAGCAAGTAAAATAATTGCACATACAACCGTTTACAAATATTGTATGTGCAATTGTACACAACGCTAACATTTTGTGTACGTTTATATGAAAATGTGCAAACAATTCTACACAAAAATTGCATGCAAAAGTTTATGCAAAAAACATGCACATACAATACAGTTGCACGCAAATGTAGCTTGTACAGTGACATTTAAATAGTATGTAAAAATACCACACTCAATTATAGATTAAGATTTGTTGTACATTTAAATGCAAAAATGCACTAACATTTGTTTACAGGAATTGTTTGTATATGCAAAAAATGTACATACAGTTGTATGCAAATATTGTTTATACACATGTAAAACATTGTATCTACTACTGTATGCAAAGTTGTACATGAAATGACATAAGAAAAGTGTGTACAATTTAAAAAAAATATGCAAACCTTTGTACACAGAAAGTATATGTATGCAAAAAAATTTACAGTTGTATTCAAAATGATACATACATATACAATATACATTCATATGCAAATAATGCACAAAAATTGTACAAACAATTATGTGCAAACACTGTAGATACAATATATATATATGTGTGTGTGTGTGTGTGTGTGTGTGTGTATACATACAGTGGTGTGAAAACATTTTTGTATTTATTAGGGATGCAAAAGACATTGATTTCGTGGAATGACCCATATATACAGTGCCATGAAATTTTTGGTTTTCCCCTTCCTGTTTTTAAATGTTTTTGCATATTTTTCACAATTGAATGATTCAGATCATCAAGCAAATTATTTATATTACACAAAGATAACCTGAGTAAATACAAAATGCAGTTTTGAAATGATTTCATTTATTAAGGGGAAAAAAAGCTGTCCAAACCTGCCTGGCACTATGTGAAAAAGTAATTGCCCCCTAAATCTAATAACTTGTTGTGCCACCCTTTGCAGGAACAACTGCAATCAAGCATTTGCGATAACTGGCAATGAGTCTTTCACATTACTGTGGAGGAATTTTGGCCCACTCTTCTTTGCAGAATTGTTTTAATTCAGCCACATTGGAGGGTTTTCGAGCATAAATGGACTGTTTACGGTCATGCCACAGCATCTCAATTGGATTTAAGTCCGGACTTTGACTTGGCCACTCCAAAACCTTCATTTAGTTTTTCTTCAGCCATTCAGAGGTGAACTTGCTGGTGTGTTTGGGATCATTGTCCTGCTGCATAACCCAAGTGCGCTTGAGCTTGAGGTCACAAACTGACGGCCAGACATTCTCCTTCAGGATTTTCTGATAGAGTGCTGAATTCATGGTTCCATCAATTATGTCAAGTCGTCCAGGTCCTGAAGCTGCAAAGCAGCCCCGGACCATTACACTACCAGCACCATGTTTGACTGTTGGTATGACGTTCTTTTTATGAAATGCTGTGCTGGTTTTATGCCAGATGTAATGGGACACACACCTTCCAAAAAGTTCAATTTTTGTCTCATCAGTCCACAGAGTATTTTCCCAGAAGTCTTGGGGATCATCAAGATGTTTTCTGGCAAAACTGAGACGAGCCTTTATGTTCTTTTTGCTCAGCAGTGGT
>NW_015539933.1:503887-533039 GCF_001515605.1 Sinocyclocheilus anshuiensis
TATATATATATATATATATATATATATATTTAGAGTTAGTGTAGTATATAGTAATATATATAGTAACATATACAAAGATTGTATTCAAAACTTTTCATAGAGTTATATGCTAAAGTTGTACAACCAAAATTTTATGTACAATTGCCAATAGTATGCAAAAATCTGTTTCAGTGGTAATTGTGAACGATCTGATTTTACTTGGCATGGGTGTTTAGTATTAACTTCCTTTTGTGGGCTATCAGAAATACTGCAGTCAAGTTTAACAAAATTGCCATCTGCACTTTATGTAGGTTTTGTTTTTTAAGAGTGAATAAACTGGAATTATGGCCAGCTTTACACAGTAATGTTTCACTTTGAGATCCATATAAGTCTGTCGTATAGGGCTTCCTGGCAGCGTTGGTCGACAGAATGTTTACACTGTTTTCATTTTCATTTTAAAGAGGGATTTTATATGGCATCTGTCCACTGGGATTAAGATGAGGGCTTTAGGTGAACATATTCAGTTCAAACAATTACAGCTGTCGAGTTGGCATTTACTCCTTTAGCTCCAAACGTTGGGAGTAGTAGTCGCTCGTGGCGGTGCGAAATGCCTCAGAGATTCTATACCTAGATTGTGCTTAATGTATATGATATAAACACATACATAAATTCATATGTTGTCACATATGTTGTCGCTAGAGCTGATAGGGTGTACATTTCATCATGATGGTGTTTATAAGTGCGTGTGATTGTGGGTGTGAGAGCATTACGGCGTTCTCTCAAGGTGGTCGCGGTACCCCAGAGGCGTGTGACCCCTGTGTGCCTCCGGAATAATCCTTTTCTCCACCTCCACATCCACAGCCTTAAATATACAAGCGTCGGGAGACAGAGGACAAACAAAAACAACAAACAAACAGCAAATCAGAGGGAGAGAGAGTGAGAATGAGACAAGGAGACCGAGACGGGAGAGAGAGAGACAAGCCTAAGCTTATACAAACGCTGCCAGTGCCGTACTCCAGTGCTCTCCTGGGCGTTGTGCCAAACTCCGGTCTCTGTGGAAACCGTCCCCGTCAGCGATAGGTGGCAGGATGGATGCCAGCATGGCAGAGACGGTGTTAGGGCTGTTGGCAGCTACCAGACTGGGTGGATTGTACGTGTGTGTGTGTGTGTGTGTGTATGTGTGTGTGTGTGTTTTAGTTAGGCTCTAAGACCCGCTATGTCTGCCATGTGGATGGTGCCAGGGCTGGCTGTTGTGCAGCTGTGCCCAGTGTAGGCTTACCAGACCTGGGCATCCCCACTCAGCCTTCCGCTGCTGCTCCACTCACAAGCACTCTAGCCATACTCAGCTACAGTGCCCCCTGTGGCCATCCCCGCGTCTAACAACTCTGTCTTTCCACGTCAGCTGTAGAGAGCCATTCCAGTTTGGGTTTCTTTCTGTCTTGAGGTTATTACCCTTTCTGTAACGCTTTCCAATTTTTGAACTGTGTGGAGGGAAGCATCAGCATTTACCAATGAGCTCAAAGTTCAATTAATTTCAACTTTAACCCTATTTGCTGCTGATATTTCGAAACACAGCCAAAGATTAGCAGACAAATTGCACAGGTGATTTTGCCTCATTTTTAGATCAGTGGTTCTCAACTAGTTTTGTTAAGTGTCCAGACTGAACATCATAGTTGGACGGCATAAACCATATTTACACTATTTTGTTTTAAGAAATTAATATTTTTATTCAGCAAGGAACTTTCTATTCTTCAAAGAATCCTGAAAACAAAACAAAACAAAACAAAAGTTTATCAATGTTTCCTTAAATACATTAATTGTTTTAAACATTGATAATAATAAGAAATGAGCACCCGGTGAGTATATTATAATGATTTTTGAAGGATTATGTAACACTAAAGACTGGAGTAATGTTTGCTGAAAATTCAGCTTTGCGTCACAGGAATAAATTACTTTTTAAAATATATTCAAATAGAAAACTTGTTTAAAATTGAAATAATATTTCACAATATTACTGTTTTATTGTATTTTGATCAAATTAATGCAGCCTTGATGAGCAAGAGAGACTTCTTTCAGAAACATTCAAAAATCTAACTGACACCAAACTTTTAAATGTTAGTGTGTCAGTGTTGCAACTTCAAATCTCGCAAGTTATTTAATATAGTCTAAGCCTTATTTTTACCTGTTGTGTAGATTTGTTCATGCTTTCAAGACTGAAATTTGTTGTCCTTTTTCTCTATCAAATATTTTAGTAATCATCATAAATTATATATTGTTTGAAAGCTTAGAAGCCCAAGATTCATCCTGTGAAAACCATTTTGAAATCGGACATTGCATTACTATGCAAATGGTTCTTTAAAATCTTTTGGCGGTCTCCTTCTCCTTAGCAAGCGGTGTCAAGTGTCATGTTACAAAATGCATTACGGTCTTTTAAAATCAAAACTTTTTATAATCTTGACATAAAACATATAATTGGAAAGGTCTGAGTCTCAGGATTCCATATTTGTTTATTTATTTGTTTGTATTTGTTATTTATTTTGTGATAGAAGTTATATTGACAGAGAAATCTAGACATTTGTGACAGAAAAATGCATAAAAAAAAATTCACTGGAGTTTTAATGGCACCCGGTGGCTGTTTGTGGTATAACGCCCTAAATAAAATCTCACAGAAACCTACATTTTTTTCATATCAACTTCAAATTTGGAACATAACTTATTTAGACATAAGGCTTTACTTTTTTGGCAATTTTGGAGTAAAACCTGTTATGTAAAATATTTATTTTATATTAAATATCATAAAAAATTGTACAGTGCATTTTCTTAACAGTAAATTTAACTTTCTGATATATATATTTTTTTAAATAATTCCACTTCTGCAATAATCTGCTGACTGTCTTCTTTAAAAAGAGACCAACCTTTCCAAAGTGTTCATGAATTATAACAATTTAAGTTTGGATAGTGCACTTTAATGCCTATTTTAAAAAATGGGGGTGACAGTTAGTGGTGTTTTTCATCTAGTGTCTGTGACCCTATCAACCCACACAATTTACCAACCTACTAAATGAAACCTCTGAACAAATCAAAAAATAGTTAAATGCCCTTCTTATAATTTATATTCATAAAGAAAGTAAAAGTTGTTTTTGATTTCTGCAACGTATCAAAGGCATTGGCAGGATTTTCTTCTGCTCTAATCTCAAATGCATGTTTTCCCTATTTACTATGCACCCAGCCTGCTTTCTCGCTATCTAGCGACCTCGTAAAATCACCTTGCTGTGACACTATCTGCACAGCTTTTCATGTGGAGGTCAAAGAGGAGCATGGCGTTTGCTTTGAGAGGTGCATTGAAGCCCTGACGTGAGTCATGCGAAAGTGTTCCTCTGGCTCTGTGCCTTTCCTCTTCTCCATCTGCACCTTCTCTCTGTATCATGTGCTTGTACAAGAACGGCTCACTCCTTTACCCCACATCATCCTCTCATTTCCTCCCCTCCTTCTCTCACAGCCTCTCTTTCTCCCTCTTTCTCCGCCTCCACCCTTTTCACTCAGTCTCTGGTACCCAGCCATATGTGTCAGCTGTGCCAGCACCCCTCCCCTCCCTATACAGTGCATTCAGAAAGTATTCAGACCCCCTTCACTTTTTTCAGTTTTGTTATATTGCAGCATGATACTACAATTGTTTACAATACCTCCGTACCTCATAATGACAAAGTGAAAACAGAATTTTAGAAATGAATGGGGGTGACAGTTAGTGGTGTTTTTCATCTAGTGTCTGTGACCCTATCAACCCACACAATTTACCAACCTACTAAATGAAACCTCTGAACAAATCAAAAAATAGTTAAATGCCCTTCTTATAATTTATATTCATAAAGAAAGTAAAAGTTGTTTTTGATTTCTGCAACGTATCAAAGGCATTGGCAGGATTTTCTTCTGCTCTAATCTCAAATGCATGTTTTCCCTATTTACTATGCACCCAGCCTGCTTTCTCGCTATCTAGCGACCTCGTAAAATCACCTTGCTGTGACACTATCTGCACAGCTTTTCATGTGGAGGTCAAAGAGGAGCATGGCGTTTGCTTTGAGAGGTGCATTGAAGCCCTGACGTGAGTCATGCGAAAGTGTTCCTCTGGCTCTGTGCCTTTCCTCTTCTCCATCTGCACCTTCTCTCTGTATCATGTGCTTGTACAAGAACGGCTCACTCCTTTACCCCACATCATCCTCTCATTTCCTCCCCTCCTTCTCTCACAGCCTCTCTTTCTCCCTCTTTCTCCGCCTCCACCCTTTTCACTCAGTCTCTGGTACCCAGCCATATGTGTCAGCTGTGCCAGCACCCCTCCCCTCCCCTTCATCCTCCTCCTCTCAGCCCCCGGGCCCAAAACTGAAATATCACATTTACGTAAGTATTTGTAACAACACTTGAAATTTGGCTCAGGTGCCTCCAATTTCTCTTGATCATTGCTGAGACGTTTCTACACCTTGATTGGAGTCCACCTGTGGTAAATTAAAATGATTGGACATGATATGGAAAGGCACACACCTTTCTATAAAAGGTCTCACAGCTGACAATGCATATCAGAGTGAAAACCAAGCCGTGAGGTCAAAGGAACTGCCTGCAGAGCTCAGAGACAGGATTGTATCGAGGCACAGATCTGGGGAAGGCTACAGAAAAATTTCTGCTGCACTGAAAGTTCCCAAGAGCACAGTGGATTCCATAATTCTTAAATGGAAGAAGTTTGGCACAACCAGGACTCTTCCAAAAGCTGGTCGCCTAGCCAAACTGAGCAATTGATGGAGAAGGGCCTTGAAGAAGACTGGCAGACAAAAATCACCTTGGAGAAAATCAACAACAGTACAGCATATGAAAAGACAATGCAGAAAAGCTGGGCGGATGTGGCGATGAAGATGAAACTTGAAATTCACTATAGCCTCTATAAAGACAGCCTTCATGCTTTCAATGTGGAACTAGCCACATCTGCAGCAAGCGCCACTTTAGGCACTGAAAGGACCCTGCAATACAGAACACAAAGAGAGAAAGAGGTGAAAGAGGGGTGAGGAGAAAGAGAGAGAAAGAAAAGAGAGATGTGAGAAGAGTGAGTTTCTCCATATGACTGGACCGGTTTGGACTCTTTCTCTCTTTCATACTATCCCAAGCTGCTTTAAGTTTTATCTCTCACACCACATGCATTTCATGTAGTTAATTTGTCATATCCTGTCTGTCAACCTGTTGTTGTAAGTTTTTAGGTCTTTGTGATGGGTTGTCGTCATACACAATCTGTTGGTTCAGTATATAATGTAGCTTTGGGAAAGATGGTGTATACCAGGGGTGTTGGGCTCCTGGCGATCGACTGTCCTGCAAAGTTTAGCTCCAACTCTAATCAAACACACCTGTCAACACTCGCACTCTTTTTGCTGCTGTTGAGAGACTGACAACCCTCCCCAGTCAGATTCCCAATGAAATGCTCTCCAACAGCAGATGCAATGAGTTTGCTTCCTCCTTTTCTGAGAAGATCAATAATATCAGAAAGGCGATTAGCACATCCTCAAGTTATGCAGAGGTCAGACAGATTCATCCGCAATTTCAAAAAGAAGTTACCATGTATGTTTTTGAAGCAATTGATGGCAAAGTCTTGGAAGAAATGGTACAGCACCTTAAATCGTCAACCTGTTACCTTGACACACTTCCCGGCACCCCGGTGTATACCATGCAACAGTAGAAATGGTAGAGCTTTTGCTATAAATAATACAATACAAATTCCAAATTAAAGGAGAAAATAATCAAATAAAATAAAAAAGGTTTGATTATTAACACTGAAAATAATTAAGTTTGATAAACCAAAAAAAAGGGAATTAATTTAAATGGTTATAAAAATTTTAAATAAAATCTTTTTGAACTTTAGCACCATTTGATTTGGTTGTACCACTGACTGCAAACATTGTTAAAAATCTGGTTTAATTTGGAGTTTTTAAATTTTAAGTGGCCTAGACACATTCTCTGACACGATGATGTTGCCTACATGATGCTTATCCTTCTCCTTAATCCTTAATCCTCTCTCTCTCTCTCTCTCTCTCTCTCTAAAACTGCTGTTGTTAAGCCCCTTCTGAAAAAGAGCGATCTTGATAGCACCATATTGAGCAACATCAAACCAATATCAAATCTACCTTTTATAGGCAAGATTATTGAAAAGGTAGTTTTTAATCAGCTGAACAACTACTTAAACTCAAATGGATACCTGGGCAATTTTCAATCCGGTGTCCGACCGCATTACAGCACAGAGACAGCACTCATTAAGATAAAAAATTATATTTGCTTTAATTCTGGTTCTGGCAAAATATCAGTGCTGGTACTAAATCTAGATCTTAGTGCTGCGTTTGACACTGTAGATCATAACATACTTCTAGAGAGGCTAGAAAACTGGGTCGGGCTTTCTGGTAATCAAATGGTTCAGGTCATACTTAGAAGGGAGAGGTTATTATGTGAGGATGGGAGAGCATAAGTCTAAGTGGACGTCTATGACATGTGGAGTCCCACAAGGCTCAATTCTTGCACCGCTCTTGTTTAGCCTGTATATGCTCACCAGCAGGGTGGACTATTGTAATGGTCTCCTCACTTGCCGTCCCAAGAAGACCATTAGACAGCTGCAGCTCATCCAGAACGCTCCTGCCAGAATTCTGACAAGAACCAGAAAATCTGAGCATATCATTCCAGTCCTCAATTCTTTACACTGGCTTCCAGTTACATTTAGGATTGATTTTTAAAGTACTTTTACTCGTTTATAAATCACTCAATGGCATAGGACCTAAATACATTGCAGACATGCTCACTGAATATAAACTGAGATCAGGGGCCCGTTCTTCGTACGTCGCTTATTACATCCGAGATCAAATGATACATCCAAGATGATATCATTGCGCTAATCAGGATCTGGTTAATTCGGTTCTTCGAACACACCTGTTGTTGATGATTAGTATGGCTGGATTGAGTTATCTGAGATAATTGCGCGTTCATGGGTTGGTTTAAAAGGGGCTATGTATCGATACTCAAAACCACGATCAGCAATGCAGCGATTGGCTGGCGGCAAGACAGCAACGTAATGACATATAATTAAAAATGACACCTGACGAAAAATGACAAATTTCTGGACTTTTATAAGTAAAAACAGCCAAGCGAACAAAACTACATAAATGTTATAATAGATAAATGAAATGTTTTTATTTTATTAAAATGTTTTACATGATTCCCAATTAGCCTATTTATATTCACGATTTCTAATTTTTGTACAGGCTTTACATTTTTATTTCAATGTAGCAATTAGCAATTCATTTAATTTTATATTTGAACAGATTTGTTACGTGACAGCATTATTTAAAGTTTCTTAAGGGTCAAGATCATGTTGTCTGCATCTCCTGCGCTCCATCAAGCCACTCCCCTAATATCTGTCATCACTCAAATTAATGCACGACTAAGACTCGAATACAATTATGAAGTAATAATTTTATGACGAATAAATCTTTCAGTGAGTAAAACTGGCTGTGTCTATAGTATTAAAGACTACACAACATTATTATATTATCTATAATTAAATTTTTAAATGATTATTATTCTTAAATTATTGTCCCTGGATCAGTAGCATACTCTTGTAATAAAGTAGCGGTGGTACCGGACAGATTTTAAGTATCAGTTCTGCTTAACAAGATGCGATCTAATCCTGTTCACGTGAAATAAGCCTGCTCCCGGGCAGGTTTAAGTTTACGGACCTGTTGCCATGACAGCAACTCCGAGATGAGCTTCGAAGAACCAAATAATCCAAGATCATGCCACATCGTCAGCAATCAAATCCAGCTAACTGAGTTAATGTACGAAGAATGGGCCCCTGATGTGCTAAAACATTAGCCACATTTCACGAGTTCACGCTTACATATAATTAGCTGAAGTATGGTAATGCATATTTGGCGTGCTGTCCGGGGAAGGGCTCCGAGCTCAGGAATGGCCCGAACCTAAGAGTTTAGAGCGCTCCTCCCGAACCTTGTTAATAAAACATCATTTAAATGCAGACTCAAAACTCATCTGTTTAGCTGTGCATTTATTGAATGAGCACTGTGCTACGTCTGAACTGATTGCACTGTATTTTATGTATAATCATTTTCTATTTTTAACTGTTTTAAATTCATTTTAAATTTCTACATTTCTAAATCATTAAAAAAAAATGTAAGTTCCCTGTTTTATTGTTGTGATTTTTTTAATGATTATTTTACTTCCTTTTATGTAAAGCACTTTGAATTACCATTGTGTATGAAATGTGCTATATAAATAAACTTCCCTTGCCTTGCCTTGCCTTGCCTTGCCTTGTCTAGACTGGTGACCAAGAACCTGATGGTCACGCTTGTTGAGCTCCATGATCATATATGCAGATGGGAGAATCCTACAGAAGGACAAACATCACTCCACCGATCTAGGCTTTATGGCGGTGTGGCCAAACTCAATCCTCTCCTCAGTGAAGACATGAAAACACACTTGAAATTTACAAAACAGCACCTAAAGGACCCTCAGACTCTGAGAAACAAGATTATCTGCTCTGATGAACCTCAATTCTAAGCATCATGTTTGAAGGAAATCAGCTCTGCACATCACCTGCAGAGTACCATCCCAAAAGTAAAGTTTGCTGGTAGCAGCCTCATGTTGTGGGGCTGTTTTTCAGCGGCAGGAACTGAGGGACTCAGAGTAGAAGAAAAGCTTTATGCACCAAAATATTGAGATAGCCTTAATGAAAACCCTGTCCAGAGCACTCAGAAGGCAGAAAATCCCCCAATCCAGGTGTGCAAAGCTTGTTGCATCATACCCAAAAAGACTTGAGGCTGTGAAGGGGGTCTGAATACTTTCTGAATGTACTGTGTATATATATGTATATACAGTGGGTACGGAAAGTATTCAGACCCCCTTAAATTTTTCACTCTTTGTTATATTGCAGCCATTTGCGGATGATCAGAAGAAATGGACAGCACCTGAGTTAAATATATGAGTGTCACAGCAAAGGGTCTGAATACTTAGGACCATGTGATATTTCAGTTTTTCTTTTTTAATAAATCTGCAAAAATGTCAACAATTCTGTGTTTTTCTGTCAATATGGGGTGCTGTGTGTACATTAATGAGGAAAAAAAATTAACTTAAATGATTTTAGCAAATGGCTGCAATATAACAAAGAGTGAAAAATTTAAGGGGGTCTGAATACTTTCCGTACCCACTGTATGTGTATGTGTATGTGTATGTATATGTATATATATATACATAGTTTTGTAACATGGTGCTCAAAATTCAAACATCCCTCTCTAATTAAATAATTTTCAATTATTTGACCTTTTGAAGCACAGCCGGTGATTATTAGGCTTTTATTTATTTTATTTTATTCACCAACCATTTGATTTTATTTTATAATAAATTTAAAAGAAATATATTTTATTTATCTTCATTATTAGGACGGTTGCACAGGACACAGTAAGTCTCAGAGAAGTCTCAAGGAAGACCCAAGTGTCGGCATCGATAGCCTTGTGGGCAGTGTGCCGACATATGTTGCCGTTGCACTGCCGGTGTCCTGAGTTTGAATCCCAGCTCGGGGACCTTTTCTGATCCCACCCCCCTCTCTCTCCCAATTCGTTTCCTGTCAAATCTAAACTATCCTGTCACAGTAAAAGGCAAAAATGCCAAAAGTAAAATCTTAAAAATAAAAACATGAACCCAAGTCGTATTTATAATGCCACATTATACCATGTGCAGTACCTGCCAGGCCATGTCTTTAACTCTCCTGACCATTACCATACCTATGCTTCTCTCAATAAAAGTGGCAAAAGGCCAAAAATGAAATTTAGAAAGAGACAGAAATGTTTAATTCTGGAAAAAATGCTCTAGATGATTTTTTTCCCCCATCTACAGCAAGTGTGTGAGTGACTGGAGTAATGGCAGACTGATGGACGGACGTCATCCCTCTCTAATGATGGCTGAGAGAAGACACCCATTCCATCATCCCCCTCTCATCTCCTCTTCCCCAATCTCATCTGATCTGATATAAACAGGCAGTATTAAAATCATGCAAGGCCTTAACAGACTCATTTAAAATTAATAACGGGTAATTATAGAGGAAGCTGGTTCACAGTAGCTTGGGAGGGGGAAGGGACTAAAAGATGGAGACAAGGAATGGAGGACAGTGAATCTGGTCATAGCTCCTGTGTCAATACTAAACACATTAATGGTATCACTTCTCCAATCAGACTGACTGACATCCCTCCTACATTATATTTTACACAAGATTTTTGGGTCTTGTATTTTAAGTATTCAAGAGATAGTTCACTTAAAATTTAAAATTCTATCATCATTTACTCACCCTCATTTCAATATCAACAAGATATTTTGAAGAATTCTGGTAACCAAACAGTTGACGGTAGCCATTGACTTCCATAGTATTTTATTTCCATGCTGTGGAAGTCAATGGCTACCGTCAACTGCTTGGTTGCCAGACATTCGTCAAAATATCTTCTTTTGTGCTCCGCAGAAGAAAGAAACTCATACAGGTTTGGAACAACATGAGGGTGAGTAAATGATGACAGCATTTTCATTTTTGGGTAAAATGTCCCTTTAAGTATTCTTAATCAGTTGGTTAAATTCCAGTTGTAATGAGTATATATTTTATTTATCTTCATTATTAGGACAGTTGCACAGGACACAGTAAGTCTCAGAAAAGTCTCAAGGAAGACCCAAGTGTCGGCATCGATAGCCTTGTGGGCAGTGTGCCGACATATGTTGCCGTTGCACTGCCGGCGTCCCGAGTTTGAATCCTGACCAAGCGTCAATATGTGACCAGTTGGGAGTGAGAATGTGTTGCTCTGAACATACCCAAAGGGTCTCTGTCTTCTGCAATCCCACATTTCCCCTGGGACTATGTGTACATAAATGCTCTGTCATTTTCACAGAGGTTAATAAACCCTGGCTGGAGAATAACCCTCTGTGATCAATACTCACACACACACACTTTGCTATGGCATTGGCTACAGCTTTCTATAATGGAAAATATTCCATTCCATTCATTTCCATTAGCCAGACATTATCATGAAAGAGGGAGAAAAGAGGTGTTGTTGTATCTAGTAAACAGATCAGATGACTTATGTGAGGTGACAACATATGTACATTTTTATGGTTAGATACAAAATTTACCTCAGATATCACATTGTTTTCCACTTCTCCAGAAATTCAGCCATCTCTTTTTTTGGACTCTGGACTGGATTGTGGTTTATTCAGCCCTTGCAAAAACAGTGTTTTCTCCCCTCTCTCTCCTTTTCTCCTCATTACAGAATAGAGGGGCTGAGGGAGAAGAAAAAGGGGGATGAGATGACAGGGTGCTGAGGTGTGAGCGTGCTGGTCCCAACCTGTCTGTGCAAGACCTCTGTTGGCAGAGTGAGATTTGTAATTGTAATTTTAAACATAATTGCAATTAAACAACCAAAACCTGGCATACACAAAAATGTCAGCCTGTGCAAAGGTAGACCTACTTCAGCAGTCATAGACTTAAACAGCGAATGAACATTTTAAAGGAAACGGCAAATTTTTAGTCAACATGAATAGCTGTTCACAACCTATTTAACTGACATATGATGTACATTACCATTCAAAGGTTTGGTAAGATTTTTTAAAGATGTTTTTGAAAGTCGCCAAGGCTACATTTATTTGATCAAACATACAGAGAGACAACAGTAAGATTATGGAATATTATTATGTTATAACTGTTTTATATTTTAATATATATATTAAACTGTAATTTATTCCAGTGAATGTAAAGCTGAATTTACAGCAGCCATTACTCCAGTCTTCAGTGTCACATGATCCTTCAAAAATCATTCTAATTTGAAGAAACATTTCTTATTATTATCAATTCAAAAACAGTTTTGCTGCATAAACCATGATACATTTTTCTCAGGATTCTTTGATGAACATAAAGTTCAAACGCAGCATTTACTGTCACTTTTGATCATTTAGATGTTCTTGCTGACTAAAAGTATTCATTTCTTTAAAAAAAAAAACGTTTTAAACTTTTGAGCTTTTGAAGTGAATCAGCATATTCAACAAGATAAAAACTAGGCTTTGACTTCACTTCTGTAATGTGGGAAACCTTTTTTATCATATTATTATTATTGCAGTTCTGTTCACGTTGATAAATCCAGGGGCTATCAAATAATTTTAGCTGGGCCTTATTGTCTTAATGTTTAGGTGTATTCAAAATTATTCTCTTTATTAAAGGGTGGGTAGACTGAGCTTTCCGTGTGTGTGCGTGTGACTGCACCTTGTTAGCACATCTCTTAGCAGATGTTTCGGGTCTAGACATTAAAGTAATCTGACCACGTTTTGAGTAAATGGGTGCAAGAAAACACTGAACCACTTGGTAGAATGGAAATTAATCCTTAAACTCAATTTCTCCTTCGTTCTCACACACACACATATAGACAGGCTTGACTTTTATGAAGCCATACCCCCTGACACATATACCACACTGCACCAAACACATATTACCAAACAGATACACACATTGAATAAAACAAAAAAACAGGTCACAGAACAGATATGCAGCCAGCAAGCAGTCAGTCATTAATGAGCACTAACAAGGCTAAGAGCAGAGCAGCACTCTCTTAAAACAGCCAAACAAACCCCTCGCTCTCTCTCATACACTTTCTCTCGCTCTATCGTGATTATACATGGTGCTGGTGAGGCCCAGTCTAGCACCTCTGTCTTATCAAAGGCCAGAGAAGGAAGAGGAGAGGAGAAGAGGAAAGTGTATGTGTGTGTGATGACACCTTCCTCGACGATCCTCCCAGCCCCCTGGCTTTGCCTGTAGGCTTTCTTTAATTAGCTTGGCACTTTTTTCCTCTTTCTCTTCAACCTTCTCTCTCATTCCCTCCATCCCTGATTTCTACTTTTTCCATAGTATTTCTCTCTACTTTTACCTCAGATATGTTCATGACCATTGTGTAATTTTTGCACTACTAGTGGTATCAATCTAATGATTGTTTCCGAACAGGATCATCTTGTTGTATTGTGTTAGTTTAGCCAAATCATCTGCTGAAATCTATTGCAGATATAGATATTCATACATGCAGATATCTAGGACTGCAGACACACAGGCAACTTGTTCTTGAGTGTTTACGGACTTGCATTGACCAGTCTTATATGGCGGACAGCTTATATATAGCAGCCCATAGAAACAGCCGCTCAGGGCATCTATCTATACATATCTATAGTTGACACAGCCATAACTCCCATAGATATCTCCTGCTCAATCATTGTATCCTTATGCAGCAATTTCTTAGAAACTAGAAATTCACATCTGTGTGTTTACACTATATTTAAAATTTGGTGTCAGTAAGATGTTTTTAAAGAAATTAATATTTTTACTCAGCAAGGATGCATTAAATTGATCAAAAGTGAGAGTAAAGACATTTAAATCTTATATTTCAAACAAATGTTGTTCTTTTTAACTATTTCTACTGATCACATAGTTTCCACAAAAATTTTAAGCAGCACAACTGTTTTCAACGTTTGATGATAATAATAAATGTTTCTTGAGCACCAAATCAGCATATTAAAATGATTTCTTAAGACTGGAGTGGTGACTGCTGAAAATTCAGCAGAATAACTTATTTAAAAAATATTTGAAAATATATTAAGATAGACTGATGAATGGTAGAATGGTAGTGTATGTTGTAGAACAGCATTTCTACAAGTATGATTAAGCACTGACCTTAGTTAACTTATTTTGCTTTATCCTTTACTTTACTCATGACAAACTTGCCTACCGAATTGGGTTGCTCTACAAGTTAACATCACGACTGGACAGCTCTAAAAAATGTTGAATATGCTGCTTAAAGGGATAGTTCACCCAAAAATGAAAATTCTGTCATTAAAGGGGTCATTTAAATGTTTCCTTTCTCTATGGAGTGTTACAAGCTCTTGGTGCATAAAGAAGATCTGTAAAGTTGCAAAGACTAAAGTCTCAAATCCAAAGAGATATTCTTTATAAAAGTTAGGAGTCAACCACGCCTACCTAAAACGGTTAATTCTAACACGCCCCCACATGTCTACATCACGATGTGGGAAGATTTGCATAACGCCGCCCAAATGTTCACGCAAAGTGGATGCAACAAATGCCTCGTTTATAATGGGTTTTAATGTTTTGTCTCTTCGCTCCGACCTGACATAGGCATCACAGTATGGTAAGGGGCGTAACATCTCAGTCACATGCTTGAGGTATTCGGCCAATCACAGCGCACTGGATAGCTGGCCAATCACAGCACACCTTGCTTTTCAGACCGATGAGCTTTGTAAAAATCGACTTGTTTCAGAAAGGCGGGGCATAGAGGAGAAACAATAATGTACAGTATGTGGAAAATAATGTGTTTTTTTAACCTTAAACCGCATAAACACATTTCATTACACCAAATACACAAAATAATGTTCTTTTTAGCAACATCATATGACCCCTTTAATTACTCACTCTCAGTAAATTTGAATAAAGTCATTAAGTCGTTCCGAAGATGAACGAAGGTCTTACAGGTTTGGAACAACATGAGGGTGAGTAATTAATGACAGAATTTTCATTTTTGGGTGAACTAACCCTTTAAGTGTTTACACATTTTGTGGATGTTCAACACAAGTATGTTGATTGCTTCTACAGAAGCTTAAATTCATGCATCACTGCATTCGGAAATTTTCAGAACAAAATTCACAGCGGAAGTGCACGTTGCATTCTAAGCATTGCCTCAAAGAGCGCTGTAGTGCATATTAAAGTAAACTATCTTCTACGTTTTTTCCTTATAGGTCGACTAATGTCATGGCCAAGCAAAAGTTTGAAGAGAATCTTTCTGGACAAGTTAGTTAAGTGAATCATAATGCATACAGTAATTAGAATTGATCTCTGTGACCCCCTGGAGGTTTATTACTGCCACAGTAACATATGAATCTTTAAGCTTGCAATGAGTGGTTCAAGCATTTCCATTTGCGTACTTGTCTATAGTGTGTTTCTAGTCGTACACAAGCAAGAATGAGTGCAAGAATGGATCTTAGCAGCGAAAATTACATATGCCTGTGAATGTTTCCAATACCCGTAACATACATCACAACATTCTACAATAAATCACTGTCCTGTTATGACTTATTATATGTCAGTGAATATTAGAGACAGGATATTTTGCCCATAAAGGCACAACACAGGAACCGAGGCTGTCATTCTGTCATGCACAAGTGGCAAGTGTGTACAGTATATGTGTTAGAAGCACATTTGTGCTTTGTGGTTAACTCATTGTGGTCATTGTGCGAGTGTGTGTGTGTGTATGAATAGGTCTGTGGGGAGGCAGACAGATTGAGCATTAGCAGCCATCGCTGTCATCTCAAACAGCTGTCCTCTTCCCATCGAGCTATTCACACAGACATGTTTGCATTGTGCCGCACGACCTTTCCCAGAGGACCCACACTGAGTGAGAGAGAGAGAAATAGAAACGCCCCCTTGTGTCATTCATTTTTTTCCAATCTCTCTCTCCATACGTTCTCCCCCTCCTCCCTCCATTTCACCGTGTTGTTGCGTGCTGATGTGTCTTATCATACAGCTCAGAGATATGTCTCAGGCACACACATATGTGCAAACAAATACACACACTTATCATAACTCTCAGAGATATGTCCACTTTATCTCCCTTTTCCAGAGGCCAGTGGGAAGCTTTCATGCATATTAAACAAACACTTTTTTTCCTCCTCTTTTTTTTTTAATTAATACAGGCAAATGAGGAATTTCTGCTTAACAATCACACGATAAGCACATATGCTGAAATGTACACATGCTGGGGTGAACATTTGAAAAGGACTGCATAATTTGGTATAGTCTTCTTTTTTTTAAACTTAAAATTTTATGCAGGTAAAATAATGGGTGTTACGTGTAATTTCAACACTTCAACTGTGTGTTTCTATTTCCAACTGAACATTAACACCCAGCATTTCCCAGTGTCGTCAGTAAAGTTCAACCAGTCAAGTTCACATGCAGATTTTGTGTCAAATGACTACACACCCGTTCTCATCAAGAATACTTGATTTCTTCAGTTTTCTTAGTTTTCTACATATCCACATCTAATTTACATTTGTTTCCTGCCATGGGGATGATGTGTGCCATGGGCCTGTTGTGTTATAGATAATAATGTGGTATTTTGTTTTAGGCAACTTCTATTTAGGTTTTTTTTTTTTGTTCTGTTTTTTTTTGTTTTCTTTTGTTTTGTCTTGTTTTATTCTGTTTTTGTCTTGTTTTTCTGTTGATTTTTTTGTTTGTTTGTTTTTAGCTGTTTTTCTTTTGTTCTTCTATTTTGTTTTGTTTTAGTTCTTTTGTTTGTGACATATTTCTGTTTAATGACAACTCGTTTGGTTTACCAAGCAAGATGTACCTTTTAATTTTTTACTTTGAAAACAGGCTGTGTGCTTTCAAAAGCCACACATAGAAAAAAAAGAAATCCAAATACAATATATAAATTTAAATTCAATGCAAGTTCTATATACCACCATATACCATCAATTCATCCAACAGGATAAAGATGTTTACAGTAACATTTTAAGTGGAAGTCTATGGGGCAGGTCTACAGCACCATGAATAATGTTTATAATATATAGCCATCTGTGAATGTATCTGTGAACTCATGCCATGACCATTTAACTCTGGTAAACCTGCTTTTTTTTGCATAAAATTCATGTAAGGATACCAACAACGTATGTGGCATATGTGTAGTGTCCTTAAGTATTTTTACAGGCAGTAAATAATAATCAGACATTCATCCATTTAAAAAAAAAGTAAAAAGATTTTGCTTTTATATGCTTTTATATTAACATATGCCCCAAAGACCCTTATTGTAAGTGCATCCTTGCAGTGCATTATAGTATGCATCTTTATTTGTTTGAAGAAACTGATGGACGAGTTGAAAGAATTTTCTGTGACAATCAACAGCATGCCACAGATGCTGCTGATGGAGCTTATGTTGCCTGTATTCAACCTGGAATATTTCTTTGAAAAATCAGTCATTCATAGGGACCATTGCTGATAGGGTGAATGGGCTTTATATTACATTCATGCTGTCTTACAGAAAAAGAATCTCTGATTTGATTTCAATCTTTGAACTCAGTACTTTTGAAATAATAATAACAAATCTGAAAAGGTTTGTCTTTAGTATTAAGCATTTCATCTTTCTATGACTTGTCCAGATCTCCTCAAACATTGGTGGAGCTAAATTTGATGTGGATTAGTCTTTGCAGAAGGTGACTTCCACAAGTTGTTTGACTGATATCTGAAAAAGTTTTGTGATGGTTTTGGTTTTTAAAATTATTATGGATTCATCGTAGAGCACACATTCTAGCCTTTGGTGATTTAACTTTCCATGCACCTGATATCTAAATAACACAAATCCAAACCCATTCCATGTCCAGCATGAGCCACAACCAAAAGCAGAGACAGACTGGTGACCCAATGAGAAGCAGGTGGACTGGGTATAGACAGATCCCCCTCCTCCCTTGTCATCGGTCCACTATGGGTCATCCAGACAACGAAGCTTGAGTTCAGAGATAAGGCTTCCTCAGAATATTGTTCCGATAGCCAGCGATCTACATGTCAGGGGTGACATTTGTGTGTGTGTGTGTGTGTGTGTGTGTTGTAGACTGTTGAACAGCGGCTCTGATAGGCATCTCCAGACCCCCCTCTCAGCCCACAAGTATGAGCCCGGCACAGAGCACCTCAGCTAGGCAGATAGAAGCTCCTCTGGGTGGTGAGGGGAACCACAGGACTTGGGATTAGAAGGCTTAGCCTGCTTCCCAATAACATTATGGGGGTCAGAAGGGTTAGGGGTCCGGAAGTGCATGGAAAGGGTTGTTTAGAATGGAGGTGCAGGGTGAGCAGGATGGGATTTAGGGGTATTTGCAATGCAACTTAGACTGGAAATTATTGTTCAGTAAAAACCTCTCGAGACTTTCAGCTTCTTTCAAATTTTTGGATAATCTATAAATCTCTGTGTGGAGTCCTTTGGGGTTTTAAATCACTTCCTAAAATGAGAGATGAGTTATTTAGGTTTGTTTACTTTGAATTTTTAATATCACAATATTATGGATGACTGTAATTCTGGATCATTTGTAATTCAGTTTTAAGTGTTTTGACAGAGTGTGTCGCATTGCAAACTATCATTTTCTTAATCAGTAGTTCTGTCTTTTTTTGTAAACATACTTATAAATTTAGAAGAAAGAAAACTGCCAAAGATATGAAGTCTTGTTTTTAGAAAATATATCTTAAATTAAGTTCTTGTTTTAACCCTTATGTTGCAGTCACTGTGACCCGGAGAAGATTTTCTTTTTCCTGAAAATGCTGTATGTTATAGTATTGGACTAAAACTTACTGACTTAGCTCACACAGGGTATAACAACTTCCCCAAAAAATAAAAATATGATAATTTTTGTACTTGATTTTGGGATTTTTCCCCATCTAGTTATACTTGTGTTCCTGGTTAAAAATGACACTAATTGAAAGAAAGCAGCATAAATTAAGCTTAAATCTGACAAAATATAGTGAAGATTATGCTTAAAATGAGAAAAAAATTTAATTAAAGATACATTTATATAAAGAGTGACATGTTTTAAATATTTCTAGAAAATAGTATAGACGTACAGATAAAGAAAATGACTTTGCAGCACCTTAGAATGACTTCCTTTCTATAGAAAAAAAAAACTATGTCTATAACCTGGACATTTTTAAAATGTATAACAATCAAAGCTTGATGTGACCTTGAAAATAAAAAGCTTCATGTCACTTAACCAGAGAAAATCACTGGAATAGCATTATACAGATGTTATAATAGATTTCCGAGGCACAGGCATTGATACACAAAAAAAAATCACTCTTTCATACGAAGAAAAATAGAGATTTGCTCATTACAGGCACATTAGCAGTGTTGTTCTCTCTGAGCGCCCCCCACCCACCCAATTCCATCTAACAATAATAATTCTTCAACCTCTCTCTTTCTCTGGCAGCCGTATTTTTTCACACTCGCTCGCCTTCCCCTCCTCTCTCCCGTCCGCCGCTTCTCCCTTATCTCCTCTCCGCCGTCCTCAGTAATTATTATTATGTGCTGCAGAGATAATTTGAAAGCTGTGAGGGGAGAGAGAGAGGGGGAAAAAAACGGATGAAAGAAACAGTGACTGTGGCTTCTTGGACTGTGGCTTCTTATCTGACCTTGGGCAGAGCCACCCATTGTTAGGCAAATCTCACGAGTGAGAGAGGGAGAGAGCAAGGCGAAGGGAGGAGGGAGTGTTTTATGGGCCAATAGCAGAATGAGAGGAATGGCTGGAGAGAGATGGAGGAGGCGGAACACAGACCGAAGAAGGGCGAAGCCATTCAGAGGAAGGGAGGGAACGAAAGAATGGAGGGGACTTCATTTTACAGCAGTATATTGGCAGAGACGCTTCCAAGCTCTCGTCAATAAAAGTCTGCATTCAGAGAGGGGAGAGAGATGCCTCCATTTGTGGAATTCATCACGCCTTCAAAGCTCAGCCACAATCATCACTCTTGCTAAATGTGTTGTGTTCGGGACACCTGGCCCCTCTCCACACTATACAGACTCTTTGGAAAGTCTCTCGTCTCACACGGGTGCTCAGGTGTTCCGCCTCTGTGAAGACGAACAATTCAGCTTGTGCGTGTGAGATTATGACAGCCGTGAAAAACCTTTCTCAATCTATAAGCCTTCTGTTACTCCGAGTTCTCTTTTGCACTGATATAGATGATCGCTTAGCTTGTACAATAGCCAAAAACACCGTACCCAGGTGTAATTTGAGTCGGCAGGCTTTCAACTCGCTTTACTGGAGAAGGTGGCAGGAGGAAAGAAATAAAAAACCGTACGAGTGGGTTTCTTTGCTCTCCTTTACAAATTTGTAACTTCTTTTCTGGGGTTATTTTCACTGAGCAGCTAACATGGTCTAAAAAACACCAGGGGATGAACAGTGACTTGTCATTCGTGTGTTCCTTTACTGCTTTCCTCGGGCCTTCCTAAATATCCGCAGCTCAGTGGAACATGAAAACTGACCTGGTGTCTTTTGGGCAAACAGATGTTGCTAATTAAGGTTTCTTGGTGGACGACGCAGGATGCTGTTTTCTGGGCTTTGTTCAGGTAATTAGATTAGAGCTGTAAAAACCAAACACGTTATGCATAATGCATCATCTTGAGAATTTAAGGTAAATCTTTACAACTTTCATTGCAAGTACACATGGTTTTGTCTAACTAAACATCTGTTGACAAGAGAAAGGAGCATTATACAGAAATTAGTTGATGTCCAGTGTTCAAGCACATGCAACATTATAGGTGTGGTCATTTACTGAATTGTGTTTGGTTTTAGCTGCTATGCTTAAAATTTAATGTTTTTACACAACAATAATGAAGCTTTTAAAGCTAAATCCTAAGCAAAGTAAAGCTACTCTAGCTACACTAACTAAAAAAAATGTTGTTAAAGTTTATTTAATATTGTGAAATATTGCATTTGCTCTAACATACATTTGGTGACAATATATGGATTCATTGCTTTGCAGAAATGTCATCTACTAAATCACAAATACTCATTAGACAACTAAATTAACTTGGCTATCAACAAGTGAAAATAAATTAAATAAATTACATTTTAATTACATTTAAGTACATTCATTTAATTTATTTTAATAAATGAATTTTTTTTTTTTTTTATAAAATTACTGATTTCAAACCTAACACAATTATTATGTTTTATTTTTTGCTATATTCCAAGGCCATTTAATAGTTTATTGCATTCAGTAATGTGAAAATTATTGACTGTGGCTCTTATTTGACATCATATTTTTGGTTACAAGCAACTTCCAAACCTGTCCATAAGCACCATATTTTTTGTGTCCCACAGAAAATATAACAATTATGGGTTTGGAACGACATGAGGGTCAGTTAATGATGACAGAATTTGTTTTTTAATACATTTGTAAATATATTATACACTTAATTGCTTCTTTTTGCGATAGACTGTTTTGCAGAGGACCTATATGCTACAATGTAAATTTCTCATTTCATTGGCACCCTCTCACATTTAGCCAAAAATGCATTGATTAGCTACTATTCAACCAAGATGTTAACATAACAGGTGGTTAATATTCAATATTTAAAGTGTCAGCACACCAAAAAATGTGTGAAAATCCAAGAGCATACACAACTCCATAGGTTAATGTTATTCATGTAGGGTCAAAAAATGTTGCAGTTCCTCCAAAAAAGAAAAGACGTAATTAGCCGAAGGAAATCTTGAGGGGGATATGTGGCCTTCTGCATGTGCTAGAGAGTGTGAGTGAGCTGTATGTTTTTAAATGCAAGCGAATATGTTTGTATCAACATGCACATGTGCGACTGTGTTCAATTTCACTCAGATGTGTGCGAGACCCTGGCTGCTGCCCCAGCACAGTTTCGTGCACTCTCTCCCGCTCTACGAGCTGAAGTAATAAATCCCCATCAGCATTGTCCGCGGGCTGCTTGGAGCTGACGTGTGGCCTTTCCCCTTAATTACGTTCCATTCTGCAGGAACAACACTGCGTCCTTCTGCCAGATTTAAAACTGCCTATTCCAGTAATTAATGGCCCCTTGTGTCCTTCACAAGGTGCAAAAAGTACAGTGTGTGTGTGAGGCGATAGTGAAGAAAATAAATGTGTGTGCGTGTGTTTATATGTCCATGTGCTGATGTTGGCCTATATATGCTGAAGTGACAGGTGTTGTCTGGAAATATAAACTGTGAAATATGGCTTCACATGAGGCCAGTAGTCTCTTTCTCTCTTGCTGTCTTGCTTACTCTGTCCAAATCTCTAATGTTTTGCAGTGCTAACGAATGAAGGCTGGAAGAAAGGCCCTGACAGAGGTTCATTCATGAGAGGCAGGGCTAGTGTTCGTGATGAAGCTTCGGGTGAAGAGGTATTGAGCATTGTTAAGTGGAGAGACAAAGCGGGAAGTGAACATGCAGTCAGTGAAAACTGACATTCATATACTCTGGATGGCCTTTCCTTTGGTTTTCCATTCAGACCACCTTTGTTCACCAACGCCTCTGCACATACACGTCATCCCTTCCTACACACACACCCAGGGTCATCATGCACCTGTTTGTACCAATGGCTCAGTTGACAAGATAAGATGTGACCAAAGAAGTAGTACACTTTTTAACACCTTACTTAATGAGTGCTTTAAGTGCAATAAGTATCATATCTTTAAAAGATAGACATTTGCTTTATTAAGATTGAATTATTCCAGGTTCAGTACAAGTTAATGGAATAGTTCACCAAAAATGAACATTTACTCACCCTCACGCCACAAGTAGCCGAGACAACTCCAGTCCATCGATTAACATCTTATAATGTGAAAAGCTGTGTATTTGTAAGAAACAAATCCATCATTAAGGCATTCTAACTTTTAAACTTTTGTTTCTGGCCAAAAGTACTAGTACATAGTCCAAAATAACGCTTCCTCCATTAAAAGCAATATTACGTATAGAAGACTTGTATTTTAGCCGGAAGCAGTGATGAGATGGATTATTACAAGCATGCACTTGATAGACTGGAGTCATGTGGATTACTTGTGGATTATTGTGATGTTTTTCTCATCTGTTTGGATTCTGACGGCACCCATTCACTGCAGAAGATACAATGGTGAGAAAGTGATGTAATGCTACATTTCTCAAAATCTGTTCTGTTGAAGAAACAAACTCATCATAAACTGAGGGTGAGTACATTTTCAGCAAATTTCATTTTTTGTGTGAACTATTCCTTTAAATTCACACAACAGCATTTCTGACATTGTTGATGACGTAAACTATATACATGTTAACTTTACAACAATTTAACTTTATTTTGAAACAACCACTTAATGGAAATTATGATCATCTTTCCGGTCTATTGTCATGTTTCCGAAGAAAACGCTTGACATACATATATTACTTGACATAAATATATATACATACATGTATTAGTGCTGGGGAATGATTCATCGCCATTAATCGCATCCAAAATAAAAGTTTTTGTGTACATAATATATATGTGCATACTGTGTATATTTATTATGTATATATAAAGACACACACATACAGTATATATTTTGAAAATATTTACTTATTTACATGTATATATTTATATTCATATAATTTATATTATATATAAATATATTTAATATATACACAACATATTTTTCTTAAATATATAAATTAATGTCTGTGTATTTATATATACATAATAAATATACACAGTGCACACACATATTTTATGTACACAAAAACTTTTTTTTTGGATGCAATTAATCACGATTTATTTTTTCCATCTACCTCATGGTCTCTTTCTTTGTTCATATTTAAAGTGCTTGTGGCCTTTCAGCCTGGCATCCAGAGCTCAAACAAACAGAGAAGCCCCGGGCACAACGAGAAGACAGCCATCCTGAAAGAAGGCCACTAATAGGGGGATGTCCTCTCATTGAGACATTATTGAGATGTACTGATGAAGTGGAGCTGATCTGATGAAGAGAGTTTGTTCTCCTCTTTTTTTAAATCAAAGGTGATGAACCTCTGACCACAGACACCAAGCGAGGTGCAAATATCTTCTTTTGTCTAGCGTCTTGTTCTCTATATATTGATGTCAGCATTGTCAGAGTTGGATGATGTGCTTTCCCACACTTTGAGCTCATTCACACTGATCTTCCCCCTCCTATCTCTGGTCTTGATCCTGTCCTGTCTTTTGTAGTGAACCAATAGCCTGGTACTGAAACCTTTTATTTGGGTTCACCATGAATAGCATTCTTTTGTGTGCAAAAAGTTTATAGATTTGAAGGTTTTAGGCTGATTTGCACAAAATGATTTAAAATAGTGAGATAAAATTCCTTGAGTGTGTATATATATAAATATTACAGTTTTATAATAATACACACACACACATATACAGTGGGTACGGAAAGTATTCAAACCCCCTTCAATTTTTCACTCTTTGTTATATTGCAGCCATTTGCTAAAATCATTTAAGTTAATTTTTTTTCCTCATTAATGTACACACAGCACCCCATATTGACAGAAAAACACAGACTTGTTGACATTTTTGCAGATTTATTAAAAAAGAAAAACTGAAATATCACATGGTCCTAAGTATTCAGACCCTTTGCTGTGACACTCATATATTTAACTCAGGTGCTGTCCATTTCTTCTGATCATCCTTGAGATGGTTCTACACCTTCATTTGAGTCCAGCTGTGTTTGATTATACTGATTGGACTTGACACAGTATATATCATCAGCTGGTTGGTAATTGCTATTCTGGTATATTGTCTATTGATTTGCTTGAATTAGACACAGTGCCATCATTATCATCTCCTGGATGTGAACTTATCACTGCCACTCTCTCTGTCTCACTCATATTGCACAATTACAAATATGTGCACAGGCACACCTACACACCCATAACCTATATTATCTTTAATTTTTCTAATTGTACAGGATAGGGACTTTATTGCGGCTGCCAGCGTGCTTGTGTGACTGCAGTAAATGATGCGCCCAAACAGCTCTTGGTAGTAATTACCTAAATGGGCTCATTCAAAAGCTCTTCATTGTAGAATCAGTTAATTAATTAGCTGTTTCACTGACAGGATAATGGTGAAAGCATGCTAAATAGATTAGTCTGGAACCCCCCCCCCCCCTTTCTGTTTATCTCTTTTGCTCAATCTCTCACTTTCTCTCACTGACTCTTTTCTGTTTATCTCTCTTGCTCAATCGTTCACTTTCTCTTGCTGACTCCCTTGTCTCGAACACCCACACAGGCAAAAAAGCTCAGTGAACAATCCAGACGTGAATGTCCACTGCATGTGATACTTGGTCATGTACAGTGTACTTCAAATATTATTTCCTCCCATAGCTTGGTCTGTCCACTTGGTAACTGATATCTCCAGAACCAATCAAAAACAGCTTTGTCGGACTGCAAATGACATTGCGGTCAGCATATTCGTATTGACGATGTGAGTTTGAATCAGGCTTGCAACATTTTTTTAATCCCTTTTCCCTTCTATCGACTATCCTCTGTATAAAACATGAAAAAAGCAAGTAGTTTTGATGCTCTTAGTACTATCCTTACCAGAACAGTGTAAAAAGTAATCCTAGAAATCATGCTGAGATCTTTAATACACTCAGCAAGTCTTAGTTTGATATGTTTTAATTGTAGTTTCTTCATTAGTTTCAAATCTCCAGTTCACAATTTTTGCTTGCTGTTTGTTGTTTTATTATTTTTTGGGTCATTTAAGACCGCTTCTGGCGTAGTATTATGGATTTTATGTGAGCAAATAATGTTTATAATTATTTACACACATATGATGCTCTCAGTAATGACAAACAGATATGACTTCGCTGGTATCTGTCACAATGTAAGTAATTATGTTTTAATGCACCATGAAATTCTGGTTGCTATACAATAGGATCCAACAGACCAGTAGTAAAATTGCTTCTGTTTTGCATACTAGCATAACAATTGAAGTTGATGAAAAAAAAAAAGTGAATTTCAGAATGTTTAGTATTTGGTTTGTCTTCTTAATTTAACGACAGCATGCATGAACTCCACTCCTCAAGTTTGTGTAAAACCTGATGATTAATTAATAATTATTAAGAACATCTAACCATGATCAGTGTCACCAATTTACTTCATTAGAGTGATGTAGAAATGCCTCTAGAGTTCATTGCACAGTTGATTTTTCAAAATCATAAAACTTCCACATTTACATTAGATCCTGAATCCCAGATTTTCAGTGTTGTCTGAAATCCATTAATAAATAGGGAAATGGATACATTACCAAATCTACCCTAATCAATGCCACATGTGGTGTCATTCCAACATTATTCGAGCAGTTTCGGAATATAGAATGCTCACTAATAAAAATTCTAATCATATTTAAAGAAACTTTGATTGGCACACATGATGTCATAGAAGCCAAATACCTTCAAAGCTGTTAGAGGCAAAGAAAGAGAGAGCGATAGAGAGAGAGAGAGTGGGTGGGGGGAGCTCGAGAGAAATAGAGTTTGAGAGAGAGAAAGAGAGTTGGAAAATCTCTTGATTAATCAACAAAGAGAGAGGGAGCTCTCCTACCGAAGCCAATCAAAGTGAGAGCGGCTCAGGGTTTAGCGTGCCATGCCAAATCCTCTTGTTGCTCCTGCGGGGTCCAGAGAGCAGGGAGGGGTGTCTCCTTTTGTCTGCACAAAGCCAACCTAACGTGCTTTCACAGCAACAAGGGATGGGAGGGCTGTTTTGGGGGGCCTCGAAAACAGCCAACAAGAGGTGTGAATGAGATGCCATTCTCCTCCGCAGGCTTTTACACTAATTCCTGTCCGTCGGTCCACTCTCTCTTTTCTTCCCCACATCTGCGCCGCAACAAAACAACAAACAGAGAGAAGCAGAGAAAACAAGGGATCCTGAGGGCTTAGTGAGCTTGTAATCCTTTAGCACTTCTGACCTGGTGTCAACGTGTAAGGCCCTGACCTCCCCATTCAGGGCCTATGATGTATGTCTATAGTCTATCACCCGCCCTCCCTAAAACTCGGCCTCTTCAACACCGTGCTCCTTTAAGAAGTTCTGGCCAGGAATCCAGGCTTTGAAACACCTCATGGGCACTGAAAGGGGTTTGTAAGCAGCCTAAGTAGGAGAGGTTTGATCGTGTTTCTTTTCTCCCACCATTTAATTCATGTTTAGAGGCCATCTCGTTAACATGATCTTCCCTCGCTTTACTTTTTTTTTTTGGGTGGGAGACCACCCCTCCTTCCCGCTCCCCTCCGTTGTGGTCGACTTCAAAGACCTCCGCCGTATGAAGGAGAAAGTCACTTCTTTCGCACGTCTCTCCGTCTTCTCTTTTTTTGCGGGTGGCTTTCTTTGGCCTCCTAAGCAGATGAGGAGAAATCATCTCACTTTCTCTGAGCGCTTTGCATTTGAAAAAACGAATAATTAACCGAATGGGGGGTTGGGTACACGTTGGGTGGGGGGTGATTATAGTTGAATGGAGAGTTTGGACCCCCATGCTAGCACCGCTCTTACCACTAGTAAAAACTACCTGCTCTTGGATGTGGATTCCTGGAATATTTGATCAGAGATAATTGTTCTGGCTATAGAGTAACGAGTGAAGTACGTCCTTCTGCTGGTATGCATTTGTCACGGTTGAAACAGTTCGGCCAAAAATTTTAATTTTGTCATTTATTCACTCTCATGCCATTTTTGGTGAATTGGTGGCAAATTCATACATCATTTGTAAGGAAACGTATGATTTTCAGAAAAACGTAAGCATGAAGCTCCACCCGTATTGTACGAATTCATAAGAAGTCGCCACTTATTCGGCAAAACTTTTTTTTTTAGTGAATGAAATTACTGACAAAAAAATTTATTTTTATCAACAATAATTAAGACAAGATGAGCTTAATGATGGTAATTATTCGTATTCTTGATCAAAGTATGACAAAGAACAAAATACCATAAGATATTAACAAAGCACTAACAATGTTCCTTGAGGAAAAAAGATTTTCACATGATTTCACATGAAGATCTTCACATTTTTGGTAAATGTTGATACATGTTTAATATATAAAATATTTGAATATTTGTATTAATTTTGCACTTTCTTGTTAACTTTTTATTAACTGTAATTTGACGTTTTTTATTTAAGCGTAAAATATGACGAGGAAAAATAACAATGTACATGTATAATGTTACAAATGATGCATGTTTAAATTACTTTTAAATTACTATAAAATGTATGTTTTTTTTTATTTTGCTCTTTCTTGTCAACTAAAATGTTATTTTTATCAGCGGCAATTTGATGTTTTTTATTTAAACATACTGTTGATTAAAATATGACGAGGAAAAAAATAACATTGTAAGATATTAACAATGTACATGTATAATGTTACAAATTATACGTTTAAATTACTATAAAATGTTTGGGGGTTTTTATTTCAATTTTGCACTTTCTTGTCAACTAAAATTATGTCAACTAAAATAAGAAACTCTGCATTATATTTGATTTCAAAAGCAAAAATTTTATTCTACTTCTAACTATTTGTATGGCTTCAGAAGACTTGAAGTATAGCGCACAGGTTGTATGGACCACTTATATCATTCTTTAGAGCTTAACAGCCTTGATCACTTTTATCATTTTAGGGAAAAGAAAATGTAACCACATACTTGTTTGTAAAAACATGAGGGTAAGTAAATAATGACTACATTTTTATTTTTTTGTGAGCTATACCTTTAACACAGAGATGTACGATGGCATAACTGTTGCGTCTGGTCAAAGGGGCTGGTCAATTCATTCAGATTGTCCTCCTTTTATAGAGAATGACTAATAAATGTTAGTAAAGGCCGGTTTGATAATGTTCGGTGTGGTGATTGAAGCAGGTGTTTTCTAAGAGAAGCACAATACTGAAACTGACAGACACGGAATGAGTGTCAGAGGTTTATGGTGAACATCGGTTGTCTTGGCCCCCCTGGTCCCCACGCACCGAGAGAGGGCTGTGTAAGCTAGAGATATGCAGAGCAGTGTGTGTGTGTGTGTGTGTGTGTGTGTGTGTGTGTGTGTGTGTGTGTGCGTGCCTCCCTCCGCTGAGTCCTCAGGCAGAGATGGACTTGATAACAGGCTTCAGCATTATCACAGCAGAGCAGGCGATTAAACACACTCACCCTCTCTCTCTCACACACACAAGCTCACCTTGCCTTGTTCATGCACACATACTCACACTCACATGCATGACACACATGTATGCATATACAAAATAAAATAAAAAAAAACTGGTACTTGTCACATTTTGGATGTATTCACAAAGAGATTTATGCATGCATACTTACACATACAGGATTTTTTTCTCCCAAATATTTGTCATTCACCTTTAAATCATCATTCAACAAGCAGAGTGGAAGTCTTACCAAAATACAGTGCGTTTTTTTTCTTCCCAGATAAAGCATCCCATGCTCCTCTTGATGTTGTGTTATTGACCTTTGGGTCACATACTAACAGTCATAACATGATATATACAGAAAATATAACATATCTTTTCTTTATGATGGTGTCTGACAAGAAAATGCTGTAATA
>NW_015539934.1:0-2864 GCF_001515605.1 Sinocyclocheilus anshuiensis
TGAGCAGAAACAGAGTTTTATTTTTGAGGGAATGCATAAACTCTTAGCGACTTTCCAGGAGATTTACGGGTGCTTTTGCCAAATAAGTTTCCATAGTGTAGTGGTTATCACGTTTGCCTCACATGCAAACGGTCCCCAGTTCGAAACTGTGCGGAAACAACATTGAATTTTTTCAAGATTGCTTAAGTCGTGTGTCTGTTGCTTTCTCACGCAACGCTACAAAAGGATAAGCCTGCCTAGAGGTGTTAAAGCAAAAGAGGTTTTCCCACAGGTTTCTGTAGTGTAGTGGTCATCAGGTTCGCCTTACACGTGAAAGGTCCCCAGCTTGAAACTGGGCGGAAACAGACAGAGGCTTTTGTTGTATCTGTGCTGAAATGGCTCTCTGGTAAGCATGTGGTCCAAGCTGCAAAGACATTCATTTCGAGGTAGGAGAAGTCAAGTTTTTAAGGAACTATAAGCAGACTGCCATGCCGAATGAACTCTGTCCTAATGTGTGTGGGATTTACTCAGATTGTCAATCTGCTTTCAGGGCAGATTACAGTTTCAATTTTAACCGAATCAGCACGAGAGTAAACTTTTTGAGTTTCTGTAATATAGTGGTCGTCACGTTAGCCAAAAACGCAAAAAGTCCCCGGTTCGAAGCTGAGCAGAAACAGAGTTTTATTTTTGAGAGAATGCATAAACTCTTAGCGACTTTCCAGGAGATTTACGGGTGCTTTTGCCAAATAAGTTTCCATAGTGTAGTGGTTATCACGTTTGCCTCACATGCAAACGGTCCCCAGTTCGAAACTGTGCGGAAACAACATTGAATTTTTTCAAGATTGCTTAAGTCGTGTGTCTGTTGCTTTCTCACGCAACGCTACAAAAGGATAAGCCTGCCTAGAGGTGTTAAAGCAAAAGAGGTTTTCCCACAGGTTTCTGTAGTGTAGTGGTCATCACGTTCGCCTAACACGTGAAAGGTCCTCGGTTCGAAACAGAGTTTTATTTTTGAGGGAATGCATAAACTCTTTGCGACGTTCCAGGAGAATTCTTGCTGCTCTCTCCTGACAGGTTTCCGTAGTGTAATGGTTTTCACGTTTGCCTCACATGCGAAAGGTCCCCAGTTCGAAACTGGGTGGAAACAAGGGTGACTTTTTCCAAGGTTGTGTAGTAAATCAGCTCAAAAGGGAAATATTTATGACTAATTATAACTGGTTATGATTAATAAAAAATATTTAGATTAGATCTTAGAATTAACTGTAGTAGAATCTATTACAATTATTTGATCTGTCCGTCCACCGAGCAGACAATGTAATCATTTATCAATTCAAGGGAAAATTATTTTCCTGGCCAAGGAACAATGGTTACACGTGAAAGGTCCCCAGCTTGAAACTGGGCGGAAACAGACAGAGGCTTTTGTTGTATCTGTGCTGAAATGGCTCTCTGGTAAGCATGTGGTCCAAGCTGCAAAGACATTCATTTCGAGGTAGGAGAAGTCAAGTTTTTAAGGAACTATAAGCAGACTGCCATGCCGAATGAACTCTGTCCTAATGTGTGTGGGATTTACTCAGATTGTCAATCTGCTTTCAGGGCAGATTACAGTTTCAATTTTAACCGAATCAGCACGAGAGTAAACTTTTTGAGTTTCTGTAATATAGTGGTCGTCACGTTAGCCAAAAACGCAAAAAGTCCCCGGTTCGAAGCTGAGCAGAAACAGAGTTTTATTTTTGAGAGAATGCATAAACTCTTTGTCACGTTCCAGGTGAATTCCTGCTGTTTGTTTAGATAAGTTTCCGTAGTGTAGTGGTTATCACGTTGGCCTCACACGCGAAAGGTCCCCAGTTCGAAACTGGGTGAAAACAAAGATGACTTTTTCCAAGGTTGCTTAAGTCGGGGTCTGTTGCATTCTCGCTTAACGCTACAAAAGGCTTCACCTGCCTAGAGGTCTTAAAGCAAAAGAGGTCTTCAGACAGGTTTCTGTAGTGTAGTGGTTGTCACGTTAGTCTAACAGGCAAAAGTTCCTTGGTTCGAAGCTGAGCAAAAAAAGTTTTATTTTTGAGGGAAGGTTGCTTAGGTCTGTTGCTTTCTCACGCAACTACAAAAGGATAAGTCTGCCTACATTTGTTAAAGCAAAAAGCAAATTCCGACAGGTTTCTGTAGTGTAGTGGTCATCACGTTCACCTTACATGCGAAAGGTCCCAAGCTCGAAACTGGGCGGAAACAGACAGAGGCTTTTGTTCTATCTGTGCTGAAATGCCTCTCTGGTAAGCAGGTGGTCCAAGCTGCAAAGACCTTAATTTCGAGATAGGAGAAGGCAAGTTTTTAAGGAACTCTGAGCAGACTGCCACGCCGAATGAACTCTGTCCTACTGTGTGTGGGATTTACTCAGATTGTCAATCTGTTTTCAGGGCAGATTACAGTATCGATTTTACCCGAAACAGCAAGAAAGTAAACTTTTTGTAATATAGTGTTCGTCACGTTAGCCTAACAGGCAAAAGGTCCTCAGTTCGAAGCTGAGCAGAAACAGAGTTTTATTTTTGAGGGAATGCATAAACTCTTAGCGACTTTCCAGGAGATTTACGGGTGCTTTTGCCAAATAAGTTTCCATAGTGTAGTGGTTATCACGTTTGCCTCACATGCAAACGGTCCCCAGTTCGAAACTGTGCGGAAACAAAGGTGACTTTTTAGGGGAAGTCGTGGCCTAATGGTTAGAGAGTCGGATTCGTAACCCAAAGGTTGCGGGTTCCAGTCTCATACCGGCAGGGATTGTAGGTGGGGGGAGTGAATTGCTCCCCGGGCGGCGCAGCAAAAAATGGCTGCCCACTTTTTCACGTGCGCGTGCGTGCACGCACTTTGGATGGGATAAATGCAGAGCACTAATTACG
>NW_015539934.1:4690-4913 GCF_001515605.1 Sinocyclocheilus anshuiensis
AAAAGAATTAAATGAAAAAACAGCACAAAAGAAATGACTACTGACGATTCCCACAGAGCACTGGAAAAAATGCTCGGTTTGCCGCTAAAAATATAAGGTATTTGCAGAATGAAGAGCACAATGCAATCTGTAGTTTGAGTTGCGCTCCAAGAAGCGATTGATGGAGAGGTCAGACACTATCCTTGCTGTGGTTTTCCTTAGTGTAGCGGATAAGATGTTTTCC
>NW_015539934.1:4928-9278 GCF_001515605.1 Sinocyclocheilus anshuiensis
TGTAGTGTTCATCACGTTCGCCTTACACGCGAAAGGTCCCTAGCTCGAAACTGGGCGGAAACAGACAGAGGCTTTTGTTCTATCTGTGCTGAAATGGCTCTCTGGTAAGCAGGTGGTCCAAGCTGCAAAGACCTTAATTTCGAGATAGGAGAAGGCAAGTTTTTAAGGAACTCTGAGCAGACTGCCACGCCGAATGAACTCTGTCCTACTGTGTGTGGGATTTACTCAGATTGTCAATCTGTTTTCAGAGCAGTTTACAGTATAAATTTTACCCGAAACAACAAGAAAGTAAAGTTTCTGTAGTGTACTGGTTATCACGTTTGCCTCACACGCAAAAGGTCCCCAGTTCGAAACTGGGTGGAAACAACAGAGACTTTTTCCAAGATTGCTTAAGTCGGGGGTCTGTTGCTTTCTCACGCAACTACAAAAGGATAAGCCTGCCTACAGGTGTTAAAGCAAAAGAGGTTTTCAGACCGGTTTCTGTAGTGTAGTGGTCATCACGTTCGCCTTACATGCTAAAGGAGCTCAGCTCGATTTAGCCAAAAACTCAAAAAGTCCCCGGTTCGAAGCTGAGCAGAAACAGAGTTTTATTTTTGAGAGAACGCTTAAACTCTTTGTGACATTCAAGAACAATTCCTGTTGTTTCTCCAGATAAGTTTCCGTAGTGTAGTGGTTATCACGATCGCCTCACACGTGAAAGGTCCCCAGTTCGAAACTGGGGACATTTTTTAGCTGGGGTCGAAGTCGGGGGTCTGTTGCTCTCTCACGCAACGCTGTTTTCCGACAGGTTTCTGTAGTGTAGGGGTCATCACGTTCGCCTTACACGCGAAAGGTCACCAGTTCGAAACTGGGTGAAAACAATGATGACTTTTTCCAAGGTTGCTTAAGTTGCGGTCTATTGCATTCTCACTTAACGCTACAAAAGGCTTCGCCTGCCTAGAAGTGTTAAAGCAATAGAGGTTTTCTGACAGGTTTCTGTAGCGTAGTGGTCGTCACGTTACCCTAACATGCAAAAGGTCCTCGTTTGGAAGCTGGCCAAAAAAAGAGTTTTATTTTTGAGGGACTGCATAAACTCTTTGCGACGTTCCAGGAGATTTGCGGCTGTTTTCTCCAGGTAAGTTTCCGTAGTGTAGAGGTTATCACGTTTGCCTTACACGCAAAAGGTCCCCAGCTCGAAACTGGGCGGAAACAACAGTGACTTTTTCCAAGGTTGCTTAAGTCAGGGGTCTGTTGCTTTCTCGCGCAACGCTACAAAAGGATAGGTCTGCCTACATTTGTTAAAGCAAAAGAGGTTTTCCAACAGCTTTCTGTAGTGTAGTGGTCATCACGTTCGCCTTACACGCGAAAGGTCCCTAGCTCGAAAATGGGCGGAAACAGACAGAGGCTTTTGTTCTATCTGTGCTGAAATGGCTCTCTGGTAAGCAGGTGGTCCAAGCTGCAAAGACCTTAATTTCGAGGTAGGAGAAGGCAAGTTTTTAAGGAACTCTGAGCAGACTGCCACAAAGGCTTCACCTGCCTAGAGGTCTTAAAGCAAAAGAGGTCTTCAGACAGGTTTCTGTAGTGTAGTGGTTGTCACGTTAGTCTAACAGGCAAAAGTTCCTTGGTTCGAAGCTGAGCAAAAAAAGTTTTATTTTTGAGGGAACGCATAAACTCTTTGCGACGTTCCAGGAGATTTGCTGCTGCTTTCTCCAGATAAGTTTCCGTATGTGCTGAAATGGCTCTCTGGTAAGCAGGTGGTCCAAGCTGCAAAGACCTTAATTTCGAGGTAGGAGAAGGCAAGTTTTTAAGGAACTCTGAGCAGATTGCAGACGGAGGCTTTTGTTCTATCTGTGCTGAAATGGCTCTCTGGTAAGCAGGTGGTCCAAGCTGCAAAGACCTTAATTTCGAGGTAGGAGAAGGCAAGTTTTTAAGGAACTCTGAGCAGATTGCAGACGGAGGCTTTTGTTCTATCTGTGCTGAAATGGCTCTCTGGTAAGCAGGTGGTCCAAGCTGCAAAGACCTTAATTTCGAGGTAGGAGAAGGCAAGTTTTTAAGGAACTCTGAGCAGATTGCAGACGGAGGCTTTTGTTCTATCTGTGCTGAAATGGCTCTCTGGTAAGCAGGTGGTCCAAGCTGCAAAGACCTTAATTTCGAGGTAGGAGAAGGCAAGTTTTTAAGGAACTCTGAGCAGATTGCAGACGGAGGCTTTTGTTCTATCTGTGCTGAAATGGCTCTCTGGTAAGCAGGTGGTCCAAGCTGCAAAGACCTTAATTTCGAGGTAGGAGAAGGCAAGTTTTTAAGGAACTCTGAGCAGATTGCAGACGGAGGCTTTTGTTCTATCTGTGCTGAAATGGCTCTCTGGTAAGCAGGTGGTCCAAGCTGCAAAGACCTTAATTTCGAGGTAGGAGAAGGCAAGTTTTTAAGGAACTCTGAGCAGATTGCAGACGGAGGCTTTTGTTCTATCTGTGCTGAAATGGCTCTCTGGTAAGCAGGTGGTCCAAGCTGCAAAGACCTTAATTTCGAGGTAGGAGAAGGCAAGTTTTTAAGGAACTCTGAGCAGATTGCAGACGGAGGCTTTTGTTCTATCTGTGCTGAAATGGCTCTCTGGTAAGCAGGTGGTCCAAGCTGCAAAGACCTTAATTTCGAGGTAGGAGAAGGCAAGTTTTTAAGGAACTCTGAGCAGATTGCAGACGGAGGCTTTTGTTCTATCTGTGCTGAAATGGCTCTCTGGTAAGCAGGTGGTCCAAGCTGCAAAGACCTTAATTTCGAGGTAGGAGAAGGCAAGTTTTTAAGGAACTCTGAGCAGATTGCAGACGGAGGCTTTTGTTCTATCTGTGCTGAAATGGCTCTCTGGTAAGCAGGTGGTCCAAGCTGCAAAGACCTTAATTTCGAGGTAGGAGAAGGCAAGTTTTTAAGGAACTCTGAGCAGATTGCAGACGGAGGCTTTTGTTCTATCTGTGCTGAAATGGCTCTCTGGTAAGCAGGTGGTCCAAGCTGCAAAGACCTTAATTTCGAGGTAGGAGAAGGCAAGTTTTTAAGGAACTCTGAGCAGATTGCAGACGGAGGCTTTTGTTCTATCTGTGCTGAAATGGCTCTCTGGTAAGCAGGTGGTCCAAGCTGCAAAGACCTTAATTTCGAGGTAGGAGAAGGCAAGTTTTTAAGGAACTCTGAGCAGATTGCAGACGGAGGCTTTTGTTCTATCTGTGCTGAAATGGCTCTCTGGTAAGCAGGTGGTCCAAGCTGCAAAGACCTTAATTTCGAGGTAGGAGAAGGCAAGTTTTTAAGGAACTCTGAGCAGATTGCAGACGGAGGCTTTTGTTCTATCTGTGCTGAAATGGCTCTCTGGTAAGCAGGTGGTCCAAGCTGCAAAGACCTTAATTTCGAGGTAGGAGAAGGCAAGTTTTTAAGGAACTCTGAGCAGATTGCAGACGGAGGCTTTTGTTCTATCTGTGCTGAAATGGCTCTCTGGTAAGCAGGTGGTCCAAGCTGCAAAGACCTTAATTTCGAGGTAGGAGAAGGCAAGTTTTTAAGACTCAGATTGTCAATCTGTTTTCAGGGCAGATTACAGTATCGATTTTACCCGAAACAGGAAGAAAGTAAACTTTTTGTAATATAGTGTTCGTCACGTTAACCTAAGAGGCAAAACGTCCTCAGTTCGTAGCTGAGCAGAAACAGAGTTTTATTTTTGAGGGAATGCATAAACTCTTTGCGACTTTGCAGGAGATTTACGGCTGCTTTCTCCAGATAAATTTCCATAGTGTAGTCGTTATCACTTTTGCCTCACACGCAAAAGGTCCCCAATTCGAAACTGTGCGGAAACAATGGTGACTTTTTCCAAGGTTGCTTAAGTTGGGGGTCTGCTGCTTTCTCACGCAACGCTACAAAAGGATAAGCCTTGCTAGAGGTGTTAAAGCAAAAGAGGTTTTCCGACAGGTTTCTGTAGTGTAGTGGTCATCATGTTCGCCGTACATGTGAAAGGTCCCCAGCTCGAAACTGGGCAGAAACAGGCAGAGGCTTTTGTACTCTCTGTGCTGAAATGGCTCTATGGTAAGCAGGTGGTCCAAGCTGCAAAGACCTTAATTTCGAGGTAGGAGAAGGCAAGGTTTTAAGTAACTCTGAGCAGATTGCCACACCGTATGAACTCTGTCCTACTGTGTGTGGGATTTACTCAGATTGTCAATCTGCGTTCAGGGCAGATTACAGTATAAATTTTACCAGAAACAGCACGAGAGTAAACTTTTTGAGTTTTTGTAGTATAGTGGTCATCTCGTTAGCCAAAAACGCAAAAAGTCCCCGGTTCGAAGCTGAGCAGAAACAGAGAATTATTTTTGAGAGAATGCTTAAACTCTTTGTGACGTTCCAGAATAATTC
>NW_015539934.1:11117-11981 GCF_001515605.1 Sinocyclocheilus anshuiensis
TCGGGGTTCTGTTGCTTTCTCACGCAACGCTACAAAATGATAAGCCTGCCTAGAGGTGTTAATGCAAAAGAGGTTTTCCAACAGGTTTCTGTAGTGTAGGGGTCATCACGTTCGCTTTACACGCGAAAGGTCCCCAGCTCGAAACTGGGCGGAAACAGACAGAGGCTTTTGTTCTATCTGTGCTGAAATGGCTCTCTGGTAAGCAGGTGGTCCAAGCTGCAAAGACCTTAATTTCGAGGTAGGAGAAGGTAAGTTTTTAAGGCAAAAATGATAAGCCTGCCTAGAGGAGTTAATGCAAAAGAGGTTTTCCAACAGGTTTCTGTAGTGTAAGGATCATCATGTTCGCCTTACACGCGAAAGGTCCCCATCTCGAAACTGGGCGGAAACAGACAGAGGCTTTTGTTCTATCTGTGCTGAAATGGCTCTATGGTAAGCAGGTGGTCCAAGCTGCAAAGACCTTAATTTCGATGTAGGAGAAGGAAAGTTTTTAAGGAACTCTGAGCAGACTGCCATGCCGAACGAACTCTGTCCTGCTGTGTGTGCGATTTACTCAGATTGTCAATCTGCTTTCAGGGCAGATTACAGTATCAATTTTACCTGAATCAGCAGGAGAATAAACTTTTTCAGTTTCTGTAATATAGTGGTCGTCACGTTAGCCTAACACGCAAAAGGTCCTCGGTTCGAAGCTGAGCAGAAACAGAGTTTTATTTTTGAGTTAATGCATAAACTCTTTGCGATGTTCCAGGAGATTTCCTGCTGCTTTCTCCAGATAAGTTTTTGTAGTGTAGTGGTTATCACGTTCGATCTCTCATGCAAAAGGTCCCCATTTCGAAACTGAGCGGAAACCAAGGGGACTTTTTCCAA
>NW_015539934.1:14495-18410 GCF_001515605.1 Sinocyclocheilus anshuiensis
CGATTGTACCCGAAACAGCAAGAAAGTAAACTTTTTGTAATATAGTGTTCGTCACGTTAGCCTAACAGGCAAAAGGTCCTCAGTTCGAAGCTGAGCAGAAACAGAGTTTTATTTTTGAGGGAATGCATATACTCTTTGCGACTTTTTGAATTTCTGTAATATAGTGGTCGTCACGTTAGCCTAACACGCAAAAGGTCCTCGGTTCGAAGCTGAGCAGAAACAGAGTTTTATTTTTGAGGGAATCCATAAACTCTTTGCGACGTTCCAGGAGATTTCCTGCTGCTTTCTCCAGATAAGTTTTTGTAGTGTAGTGGTTATCACGTTCGATCTCTCATGCAAAAGGTCCCCATTTCGAAACTGAGCGGAAACCAAGGTGACTTTTTCCAAGGTTGCTTAAGTTGGGGGTCTGTTGCTTTCTCACGCAACTACAAAAGGATAAGCCTGCCTACAGGTGTTAAAGCAAAAGAGGCATTCCGATAGGTTTCTGTAGTGTAGTGGTCATCACGTTCGCCTTACATGCTAAAGGTCCTCAGCTCGAAACTGGGTGGAAAGAGACAGAGGCTTTTGTTCTATCAGTGCTGAAATGGCTCTATGGTAAGTAGGTGGTCCAAGCTGCAAAGACCTTAATTTCGAGGTAGGAGAAGGCAAGTTTTTAAGGAACTATAAGCAGACTGCCACGCCGAATGAACTCTGTCCTGATGTGTGTGGGATTTACTCAGATTGTCTATCTGCTTTCAGGGCAGATTACAGTATCAATTTTACCCGAATCAGCACGAGAGTAAACTTTTTGAGTTTCTGTAATATAGTGGTCATCACGTTAGCCTAACACGCAAAAGGTCCTCGGTTCGAAGCTGAGCAGAAACAGAGTTTTATTTTTGAGGGAATCCATAAACTCTTTGCGACGTTCCAGGAGATTTGCTGCTGCTTTCTCCAGATAAGTTTTCGTAGTGTAGTGGTTATCACATTGGATCTCTCATGCAAAAGGTCCCCAGTTCGAAACTGCGCGGAAACAAAGGTGAATTTTTCCAAGGTTGCTTAAGTCGGGGGTCTGTTGCTTTCTCTCGCAACGCTACAAAAGGATAAGTCTGTCTACAGCTGTTAAAGCAAAAGAGGTTTTACAACTGGTTTCTGTACTGTAGTGGTCATCACCTTCGCCTTACACGCGAAAGGTCCCTAGCTCGAAACTGGGCAGAAACAGACACATTTTGAAGAAAAGTATGAACGTTTTGCGCCTTTATTGGGCTTTAGAAAATGTTACTTTATGCGCTTTTTACCGACCATGAACCTAAAGCATTCGGTCTGTTATCTGCAGGCAGGTTTCCGTAGTGTTCAGGGCAGATTACAGTATCAATTTTACCCGAATCAGCAGGAGAGTAAACTTTTTGAGTTTCTGTAATATAGTGGTCTTCACGTTAGCCTAACACGCAAAAGGTCCTCGGTTCGAAGCTGAGCAGAAACAGAGTTTTATTTTTGAGTTAATGCATAAACTCTTTGCGATGTTCCAGGAGATTTCCTGAGGATAAGCCTGCCTACAGGTGTTAAATCAAAAGAGGTATTCCGATAGGTTTCTGTAGTGTAGTGGTCATCACGTTCGCCTTACATTCTAAAGGTCCTCAGCTCGAAACTGGGTGGAAAGAGCCAGAGGCTTTTGTTCTATCTGTGCTGAAATGGCTCTATGGTAAGCAGGTGGTCCAAGCTGCAAAGACCTTAATTTCGAGGTAGGAGAAGGCAAGTTTTTAAGTTACTATAAGCAGACTGCCACGCCGAATGAACTCTGTCCTAATGTGTGGGGGATTTACTCAGATTGTCTATCTGCTTTCAGGGCAGATTACAGTATCAATTTTACCCGAATCAGCACAGACAGGTTTCTGTAGTGTAGTGGTCGTCACATTAGCCTAACAGGCAAAAGGTCCTCAGTTCGAAGCTGAGCAAAAAAAGTTTTATTTTTGAGGGAATGCATAAACTCTTTGCGACGTTCCAGGAGATTTGCTGCTGCTTTCTCCAAATAAGTTTTCGTAGTTTAGTGGTTATCACATTGGATCTCTCATGCAAAAGGTCCCCAATTCGAAACTGCGCGGAAACAAAGGTTAATTTTTCCAAGGTTGCTTAAGTCGGGGGTCTGTTGCTTTCTCACGCAACGCTACAAAAGGATAAGTCTGTCTACAGCTCTTAAAGCAAAAGAGGTTTTACAACAGGTTTCTGTACTGTAGTGGTCATCACCTTCGCCTTACACGCGAAAGGTCCCTAGCTCGAAACTGGGCAGAAACAGACAGAGGCTTTTGTAAAGTATGAACGTTTTGCGCCTTTATTGGGCTTTAGAAAATGTTACTTTATGCGCTTTTTACCGACCATGAACCTAAAGCATTCGGTCTGTTATCTGCAGGCAGGTTTCCGTAGTGTAGTGGTTATCATGTTTGTCTCACACTTGAAAGGTCCCAAGCTTGAAACTGGGCGGGAGCATTCACTCCTTTTTTCACAGTTGTTCAATTGGCTTTCTGTTGAGGAGGAACTCAACACTACAAAGACTGTGCAGCCAAGAAGCATGAAGACAGTCACTAAAGTTGAAGTTGATGCAAAAATGAAAGTGCAGTCATTATTTGACCTAAACCTAACCCACACTCGTGCCATTCCAAACCTGTGTGGCTTTCTTCTGTAGAACACAAAAGAAGATATTTGTCTGAGTGGTCCTCTTTTGAGCAGCATCTCTATGCTACGAAGGCCTTTCTTTACACAGGTGTGAAGACAATTATTAAGCCACACTAAGCAGCGGTAACTGCCACGCCGACAGACTCAGTACTATTTCGCAGGTAAATTGGATGAACAGATGGCTGGTGCACTCAAAGGCCCACTCTGTGGTATAACATCACCCCCCCCCCCCAACTGTGCGGAAACAATGGTGACGTTTTCCAAGGTTGCTTAAGTCAGGGGTCTGCTGCTTTCTCACGCAACGCTACAAAAGGATAAGCCTGGCTAGAGGTGTTAATGCAAAAGAGGTTTTCCGACAGGTTTCTGTAGTGTAGGGGTCATCATGTTCGCCTTACACGCGAAAGGTCCCCATTTCGAAACTGGGTGAAAACAAGGATGACTTTTTCCAAGGTTGCTTAAGTTGGGGTCTGTTGCATTCTCACTTAACGCTACAAAAGGCTTCGCCTGCCTAGAAGTGTTAAAGCAAAAGAGGTTTTCTGACAGGTTTCTGTAGCGTAGTGGTCGTCACATTACCCTAACATGCAAAAGGTCCTCGTTTGGAAGCTGAGCAAAAAAAGAGTTTCATTTTTGAGGGACTGCATAAACTCTTTGCGATGTTCCAGGAGATTTGCGGCTGTTTTCTCCAGATAAGTTTCCGTCGTGTAGAGGTTATCACGTTTGCCTTACACGCAAAAGGTCCCCAGTTCGAAACTGCGAGGAAACAACGGTGACTTTTTCCAAGGTTGCTTAAGTCGGGGGTCTGTTGCTTTCTCACGCAACGCTACAAAAGGATAAGTCTGTCTACAGCTCTTAAAGCAAAAGAGGTTTTACAACAGGTTTCTGTACTGTAGTGGTCATCACCTTCGCCTTACACGCGAAAGGTCCCTAGCTCGAAACTGGGCAGAAACAGACAGAGGCTTTTGTTCTATCTGTGCTGAAATGGCTCTCTGGTAAGCAGGTGGTCCAAGCTGCAAAGACCTTAATTTCGAGATAGAAGAAGGCAAGTTTTTAAGGAACTCTGAGCAGACTGCCACGCCGAATGAACTCTGTCCTACTGTGTGTGGGATTTACTCAGATTGTCAATCTGTTTTCAGGGCAGATTACAGTATCGATTTTACCCGAAACAGGAAGAAAGTAAACTTTTTGTAATATAGTGTTCGTCACGTTAACCTAAGAGGCAAAACGTCCTCAGTTCGTAGCTGAGCAGAAACAGAGTTTTATTTTTGAGGG
>NW_015539934.1:22036-22405 GCF_001515605.1 Sinocyclocheilus anshuiensis
CGATTGTACCCGAAACAGCAAGAAAGTAAACTTTTTGTAATATAGTGTTCGTCACGTTAGCCTAACAGGCAAAAGGTCCTCAGTTCGAAGCTGAGCAGAAACAGAGTTTTATTTTTGAGGGAATGCATATACTCTTTGCGACTTTTTGAATTTCTGTAATATAGTGGTCGTCACGTTAGCCTAACACGCAAAAGGTCCTCGGTTCGAAGCTGAGGGTTAGGGTTAGGGTTAACCCTCTCAATCTCCTCTTTACTCATAAAGAATCAGACCCCCGACTTCGACCCCAGTTCGAAAAGGTAACCAGTTTCCAACTGCGGACCTTTCGCATGTGAGGCGAACGTGATAACCACTACACTACGGCAACTTTTC
>NW_015539934.1:22551-25549 GCF_001515605.1 Sinocyclocheilus anshuiensis
CTTGCCTTCTCCTACCTCGAAATTAAGGTCTTTGCAGCTTGGACCACCTGCTTACCAGAGAGGCATTTCAGCACAGATAGAACAAAAGCCTCTGTCTGTTTCCGCCCAGTTTCGAGCTTGGGACCTTTCGCATGTAAGGTGAACGTGATGACCACTACACTACAGAAACCTGTCGGAAAACCTCTTTTGCTTTAACAAATGTAGGCAGACTTGTCCTTTTGTAGCGTTGCGCGAGAAAGCAACAGACCCCCGACTTAAGCAACCTTGGAAAAAGTCATCATTGTTTTCACCCAGTTTCGAACTGGTGACCTTTCGCGTGTAAGGCGAACGTGATGACCCCTACACTACAGAAACCTGTCGGAACATCTCTTTTGCATTAACACCTCTAGGCAGGCTTATCATTTTGTAGCGTTGCGTGAGAAATCAACAGACCCCCGACTTAAGCAACCTTGGAAAAAGTCACCATTGTTTCCGCACAGTTTCGAACTGGGGACCTTTTGTGTGTGAAGCAAACGTGATAACCACTACACTACGGAAACTTATCTGGAGAAACAACAGGAATTGTTCTTGAATGTCACAAAGAGTTTAAGCATTCCCTCAAAAATAAAACTCTGTTTCTGCTCAGGTTCAAACTGAGGACCTTTTGCCTGTTAGGCTAACGTGATGAACACTATATTACAAAAAGTTTACTTTCTTGCTGTTTCGGGTAAAATCGATACTGTAATCTGCCCTGAAAACAGATTGACAATCTGAGTACATCCCACACACAGTAGGACAGAATTCATTCAGCGTGGCATTCTGCTCAGAGTTCCTTAAAAACTTGCCTTCTCCTACCTCGAAATTAAGGTCTTTGCAGCTTGGACCACCTACTTACCATAGAGCCATTTCAGCACTGATAGAACAAAAGCCTCTGTCTCTTTCCACCCAGTTTCGAGCTGAGGACCTTTAGCATATAAGGCGAACGTGACGACCACTACACTACAGAAACCTATCGGAATACCTCTTTTGCTTTAACACCTGTAGGCAGGCTTAACCTTTTGTAGTTGCGTGAGAAAGCAACAGACCCTCAACTTAAGCAACCTTGGAAAAAGTCACCTTGGTTTCCACCCAGTTTCGAAATGGGGACCTTTTGCATGAGAGATCGAACGTGATAACCACTACACTACGAAAACTTATCTGGAGAAAGCAGCAGGAAATCTCCTGGAACGTCGCAAAGAGTTTATGGATTCCCTCAAAAATAAAACTCTGTTTCTGCTCAGCTTCGAACCGAGGACCTTTTGCGTGTTAGGCTAACGTGACGACCACTATACCTTACAGAAACTCAAAAAGTTTTCTCTCCTGCTGATTCGGGTAAAATTGATACTGTAATCTGCCTTGAAAGCAGATTGACAATCTGTGTAAATCGCACACACAGCAGGACAGAGTTCATTCGGCGTGCCAGTCTGCTCAGAGTTCCTTAAAAACTTTCCTTCTCCTACATCGAAATTAAGGTCTTTGCAGCTTGGACTACCTGCTTACCATAGAGCCATTTCAGCACAGATAGAACAAAAGCCTCTGTCTGTTTCCGCCCAGTTTCGAGATGGGGACCTTTCGCGTGTAAGGCGAACATGATGATCCTTACACTACAGAAACCTGTTGGAAAACCTCTTTTGCATTAACTCCTCTAGGCAGGCTTATCATTTTGTAGCGTTGCGTGAGAAATCAACAGACCCCCGACTTAAGCAACCTTGGAAAAAGTCACCATTGTTTCCGCACAGTTTCGAACTGGGGACCTTTTGTGTGTGAAGCAAACGTGATAACGACTACACTACGGAAACTTATCTGGAGAAAGCAGCCGTAAATCTCCTGCAAAGTCGCAAAAAGTTTATGCATTCCCTCAAAAATAAAACTCTGTTTCTGCTCAGGTTCAAACTGAGGACCTTTTGCCTGTTAGGCTAACGTGATGAACACTATATTACAAAAAGTTTACTTTCTTGCTGTTTCGGGTACAATCGATACTGTAATCTGCCCTGAAAACAGATTGACAATCTGAGTAAATCCCACACACAGTAGGACAGAGTTCATACGGTGTGGCAATCTGCTCAGAGTTCCTTAAAACCTTGCCTTCTCCTACCTCGAAATTAAGGTCTTTGCAGCTTGGACCACCTGCTTACCATAGAGCCATTTCAGCACAGAGAGTACAAAAGCCTCTGCCTGTTTCTGCCCAGTTTCGAGCTGGGGACCTTTCACATGTACGGCGAACATGATGACCACTACACTACAGAAACCTGTCGGAAAACCTCTGCATTTCAGCACAGATTGAACAAAAGCCTCTGTCTGTTTCCGCCCAGTTTCGAGCTTGGGACCTTTCGCATGTAAGGCGAACGTGATGACCACTACACTACAGAAACCTGTCGGAAAACCTCTTTTGCTTTAACAAATGTAGGCAGACTTGTCCTTTTGTAGCGTTGCGCGAGAAAGCAACAGACCCCCGACTTAAGCAACCTTGGAAAAAGTTACCGTTGTTTCCGCCCAGTTTCAAACTGGGGACCTTTTGCGTGTAAGGCAAACGTGATAACCTCTACACTACGGAAACTTATTTGGCGAAAACAGCCGCAAATCTCCTGGAACGTCGCAAAGAGTTTATGCAGTCCCTCAAAAATAAAACTCTTGTTTTGCTCAGCTTCCAAACGAGGACCTTTTGCATGTTAGGGTAACGTGACAACCACTACACTACAGAAACCTGTCAGAAAACCTCTTTTGCTTTAACACTTCTAGGCAGGCGAAGCCTTTTGTAGCGTTAAGTGAGAATGCAACAGACCCCAACTTAAGCAACCTTGGAAAAAGTCATCATTGTTTTCACCCAGTTTCGAACTGGTGACCTTTCGCGTGTAAGGCGAACGTGATGACCCCTACACTACAGAAACCTGTCGGAACATCTCTTTTGCATTAACACCTCTAGGCAGGCTTATCATTTTGTAGCGTTGCGTGAGAAAGCAGCAGACCCCTGACTTAAGCA
>NW_015539935.1:0-2428 GCF_001515605.1 Sinocyclocheilus anshuiensis
CTTCGGATCCTCAGCTTGGGTGTTAACCTTGGTCAGGTTCAGCATCGTCTCCTCCTGGGTCCCTCTTTTCCGGTGGCTCCGTTTGAAGGTTCGAGGAAGGGCAGCTGTGCACCTGTTCATGGACCTTTGCACCCTGTTGACTCTGTTAAACAGGACAAAGGCAAGGCCGAGGTTTAGGGTGTACCCGATTGCTGTGGCAAGGCAAAGTGCCGTGTCGGCAGAGGTCCAGGATCGAGCGACGGGAAAGGAGTTCTGGACAGGCATCCGAGACAGTGCTTGGAGGGATGTGTCGATTGGGGTGATGTCAATCGTCTGGGACCCCCCACCTTTGGGCACCACATACTCTGGTTGGGCAGGCTGACACGGGTGGCAGTGTCGTGCTGGTCATAGGTCAGAGGTCAGTGACGGATGGGCGTGTTGACGAGCCACTGATTTCCCACAATCTCTGCTTGCGTTTCTGTGACTTGTGTGCGAGGCTTGGCCTCAGCAAGGCAGAGTGTCTCTCTTTGCATGGGTTGTAACCCGCAGATTCCTTCAGTGTTGTCTCGGAGGAGGAATTCTACCCATGGCTAGGCTGTCGATGGAGGAGCTCACCTCACGGAGCATGTCAGACATCAGTGTGGTGACCAGCTGAGTTTGGGCAACATCATTCTGTATAACAGAGAATAACTGTTTCACGGAGTTCACAGTTTGGTTCAGCAGGACACTGTGGGTGTTCAGAACCACCAGGGTGCCCTTCAATGATTTGCCTGTAGTCTGTAGGGTTTGGCCCTGTAGTGTGAGTTGTTCTCTCAGCTGGGGCATCTCAGTCTGGATCTCCCTTACATGTTGCCTCAGGGTAGATAGGCTCACGGAGTTGACACTGGTCACTCCCAGGTTGAACAGGGTTCCAACAGCAGCAGCAGCTCCGAGCAAGGCCCCTAGGAATCGTTTGTCACGCCTGTTATGTCCGCTTAGCTCTGCTTGAGTGACAGTCATTTTCTGCAACTGAGAGAGCATGTGTTTGATATCGGCTTCTGCGTGAGCGAGGGTATTCTCAGTCCATTGGGCACCTGCCCAACTGTAGTGTGCAGCTGCCCGGGGATAATGTGTCCGGTAGACATTTCGGGGGTCGAGTCGGACGTACACCTTCTGGGTGTGAGTCCTACAGTTGGTCATAAGAAGTCCAGGTTGGTCCCTCAGTGCAATGCCTGATGCTGGACCTGGTGATGTGATATCGGGTTGCGGCTGTCCTCTGTTTAGCTGGAGGCAGAGGATGGAGAGCCACAGCAGCATCCTGGTTCAGAGAAAAAGGAGAAAGGCAGTGGATCAGTGAGGGAAGTTCTTGTCTGTTCAAGACAGTCTTTGTTTGAGGACTATAGCAAGGCCTAGTTAGCACTAGCCCCCCCCTGTCTTTCCCTGCCAGCAGCCACATGTCTCTTGATCTGGTTACGATGGACCCATTTGAAAACTGGTTCTTTCTGTCCCCGACTCAGCTTGATCCGATATGCGACAGGGGAGAGTTTGTCCACAATCTCATGCGGTCCTGTCCAGTGTGGCAGAAACTTCTTTGATAGCCGATGAGAGGTTGTCTGAGGAGGCTGTGCGTAGCTGTAGTACCAGACCCTGTCGCCCACATCCAGTTCTTTGTGTGACGCCTTCCGGTCGTAGTATGCTTTCTGGCCTTCTGCGCTCTTTTGGAGTCGTTGTTGGGCAAAAGCAAATGTGGTTCTCAAATGCCGGTGTAGTTCATCAAGGTATTGATGAGTGGTGTAGGCGGTGACAAGGTTGGAGTCTCCTGGCTGGTACAGCAGGTGCAAGGGCAATGTCATTTGCCGGCCTGTCATTAGTTCGAAGGGAGGCCCACCTGTTGACTCTTGTGGAGTTGCTCTGATAGCCATGAGCACCAGGGGCAGTTTCACATCCCAGTCCTTTTGCTTAGCAGATGCATATTTTCTTAGCATGCTGACCACCGTCCGATTCGTCCGTTCCACTTGGCCCGAAGAAATTGGATGGTGACTGATGTGCAGTTGTGCTTGTACTCCCAGAAGTTTCCAAATCTGCTGCATGATCTCAGCTGTGAAATGGGTGCCTCTGTCTGAGTTGACTCTCAGCAGCAGCCCGAACCTAGAGAAGATGTAATTCATCAGGAGGTATGCTGTAGTTTGAGCAGTGTCATTAGGTGCTGGGAGGCATTCTACCCACTTTGTGAACTGGCACACGACTGTGAGGAAATACTTGTTGCCTCTTGTTGACCTGGGTAAGGGTCCGACCCAGTCAATTTGAAGGTCTGACCAAGGAAACGTGACTCCTCTGCGCTGCAGTGGGGCTCGGTGGTTTGGGTTCGCCAGTTGGAATTGGCAGCAAACAAGGCATCCTTTCACGTACTCTGCCACACCTTGCTGCATGCCGGGCCAGTATGCAACTTGTTGAAGTGTCTCATAAGTGG